>NC_056730.1:1051399401-1051536901 GCF_019279795.1 Protopterus annectens
TTGCTTAATTTTTGCAGACAAGATTGCTAAGATAAAGCACTTGTTTCTGGAAGATACTTCCATTTACCATGGCTAGTCATCAGGGTTGGATGATTCAGACTTATGCTGTGCAGAGTCAGATTACATTAGTTACAGCAAGCTTATGGATATCATTTTAGCTGTACAACCAGTTATGCATTGGACCCTGATTCCAAAAAGTTGTAAGAACCTGCCCTGATTCAGAAGTAAAAATTATTCTCAAAGCTGTTCACCCTTTATTGAGGACTGTTTTTCTCCATTAATCAGTCCAGTCCTTAAGAAGCCATTTTATATGTGATCATATTGAGAATTATCTTCCAGTCTCAAGCTTTATATTTATTGCTAAACAGGTCAAAAAAGCTCACCCCATCTAAGACTGATGCTAGACTGGCTCATCAATTTTCATCTGTCTAACATTCCCCTCCTCTCTCCATTAATTATATATGAAGGGAATTAGCTGGAATTTGTTTCCAACATTTGTTATTTGCTGACTGCTCCTTTTAATAGGTTATCACTTAAGAACCAGGTGCCAGCCATCTTTAGCACATCTTATTTCCATTTAAAATGGAATGTTCTGAGCAAGCACCATAGCAGATCATCAGACCTTGGGATGGTAACAATAGTTATAGTAGTGTCAGTGGCTCAACAGGTGGCACACTTGCCTGTGGTGCTAGAGGATCAGGAAGCTGCGGATTTATTCTCCCACAAAGGATTTGGATTAATGTCACAATGCTGATTTGGCAGTGCTACACTCCTGCATGCGCTGTCCTTCAGATGAAATGTTAAGCCAATATCTCATCTGTTTGAGTTAGTGGAAACTCAGGTGGATGTAAATGACTGAAAAAGAGTAGGGGAAGTTTCCTGGTGCCTCAGTCAATTTTCCCTTAGTCAATATGACTACTACATTGGGTCTCACATGAAAACAGTACACTACTGTAGAGGGACTAACTAATCAACCAAGTGTAAATAAATAAAAAATAGTTATCATGTCCAATTTATCCCATTTTGATTGTTGCAATGCTTTCTACACTGTGCTTTTTAGTAGAGATCTGGCTTGTCTGCAGTGGGTGCAGAAACTGGAAGCCAGGCTGCTAACTGTCTCTCTTAAGATGTGTTATATCATGTCTGTGCTGCAGGCTGCAAACTCAACTGTCCAACCCTATGATCTGTGTCCTGCTTAGATCTTACTTTCTGGCTCATTTGTTTGGGTCATCTGGTGAGGGGCTGCTGGGAGTTCCAAGAGCCAATTTAACATCTGTCAGGATCTGTTTTGCATATATCGTCCCAGTCTTTTGCAGGCATCTTCCTTCTCTGATTTAACTGTGCAAGTCAGACTCCCTGTGATACTGCACTTTAAGGATGGCTTGTTACAGGTCCATCAGAGTCCATCATTCCGTTTTAAGAATCTAGTATTTTTAAATGCATTAATTAATATTTCACTCTATCTCTTACATTTGTTTATATTATTAACTTACTATTTTACTGTACTACTTCATATAACTATCTTGTTTGCTGGATTCTTAGCATTCTTTGTATTTATTGTTTTATAGTAAAGTGTGTAAGATTATGCATTCTGATGCCTGTAAATAAATAGAATAGAATAGAACAGAACAGAACAAAATAAGTCATTTGAGCTCTATGGTCATGCATGAATCCCCCTCCCCTAAAAAAAAGAACTTAAATTATAGTGGCCTAATGGTTAAGGTGTTTGCCTTACAAACACAAGGTGCAGGGTTTGAGTCTCACAAGGGATAATTGGCTAGGCTTAAAATAGCTCGCAAGGGCAATTAGCCTAGTACTAATCTATGTACCTAATCTATGAACCTATGCAGCTCAGAGATGAACAGAACAATGCAAAAGTGGAGGCACATGCAAGCAAGCATTGATGCGAGCACAAGTTGTAAGAGTCTTGCATAACTACAAGGCTAAAGAGAAAAAACACAAACTATCAGATATAGTTATGGAAAGAGAATGGCTTCTTAATAAATATTAACAAAGTTTAAACTATATGGACTAGACAAAAATGCAGAGAGACACAATGTGAGCACCTCAGAAGAAACAAGAAAAAATGGATGCACTAAGCCGAGTTTAGCATGTATAATAATGTGTCTTGTCATAACACTGGATGCAGGTGCATAAATAAGAGATGAATAAAGTATGGTGTTCTGTATCCTATTAACAACAGGCACATGATAAGTGTGCACTTCATTTTAAATATAACCGGAAAGAAACACCTGCAGAGGAACTGCTGCACATCAATATCGTCAGTGAACTGGTTAGAAGTCTGCATGGTCCCTATGGAGCTACCTTTGATTGTGGGAAGCTTATTTCTATGGCACAAAATTGGGAGAATAGTGTGACTTCTGGCTATTGCACTATTTATTTAACTAGCAATTAATAAAACAGACTGAGCTCAGACACCTGTAGCTTGACACGGAAGCAGTACATGGAAAACATATCACCATAACAAAGTGCTGCCATGTAATAAACGCATCAATGCTGCACTTGTTCAAATACAAGGTTTGCTGCTGAAATATTAATTATCATTGATGGAAATTTGTTGCAGAACAATGTCCATCCATCAGGCTAGATGTCCTGAGCTTTGGGCATCCCAGGAGCTGATTGATTCCCTCCATAAGCCAAGGGTATCATTTGGATCCTGGGTAAAAAAACAAACAAACAAACAAAAAAAAAAAAGATCAACATTTGACACCTTTTTTCTCAAGAGAGACACAGTCCTCAACAAGTATTCTTGTCATTGGCCAGCAGGATAAGATTGGTGCATGCCCCATGGGTAGGCATGCAGTTGCCCAGCAGAGTTAGAGAGAAGTAGAAAAAAGCATGGAGAAAAGAAAAGCAAACACCTCTGACTCTGCAGTTTTCCTATTTATATAAAAGAAAGAGGTTAGATTGATGGAGTCTCTGCTGCAGGAGTAATTTCTCCTGTTGAAAACCTGCTGCTGTAGTGACTTCATTACACAGCTTTGCAATGTTTACCACAGGCATCAGTACTACTGTATCCCTTACCATTGATATAAGCTGTCCTGTTAATAGTGATTTTAAAAAGTATGGCTGCAAGTCTAAATAGCTGCTTCATGCATAATCTGAGTTAATACATTCTTAAGGAATTCTGCTGTAGTGGCTGATGCTAACAGAACAAGTCCTCATTTGCCCTTGCAAAGATTAACATACATCAGTACACTTAGCTAGTCACTTAGAAATATTTTTTTTTGTATTCCATTTATCCCCATCTGTCAGCCACTCATCTGACTTCCTGTAGTTAATTGGTACTTTTGTTCATGTCAAGACAGACAGGTCATCTTCAGACCCCATCATCTAGGCAACCATGAGTGTTTTCTTACTTAGCCCTAGCCCATCCATCCAGAAACTGATGTGCATACTCATATATGTGAGGTCCTACAATGTCATCCCTTGTGGGCATACAGATTACCATGTATTGCCAATTCAGACTATTGCATGTATGTGGCTTTGCAGAGGTAAGCACTCATGGCTGGTCTATGATGCATGATGTGCACTAACCAGTAGCTACTCTTATTACAGTGGAGTACACCACCTCCCTACCACTGAAGAAAGCTGAGCTGACATTGGCTGCTCAGTCCCATTTTCCTTCACTCAGCTTCTCTGGAGCTTCAGTTGCTTATTTATTTGTCATTCGTTAACCAGGTTAGTCCAACTGAGCCAGTGGCCTGTTTTCACTTGAGACCCAAGGAAAAAAGCTCCAGACAGTTATTAGAAAGATACATATAAAAAAAACATCTGGCAATGAAGTTGCATGCAAGCAATACAATAATGTGCTTTACATGAGAACATTAGAAATTTACAAAAGGCCTGAGAATGAAGTTTACATAAACATTACAATAACGTGCATAACATACAGTGCAAAAGTCAGAATTTTTTTTTATGAACAAAAACAGAGAAAGAGATGCCAATGAGATAATACACTTGCAATAGATGGGTATTAAAACTGTGAGAGGTAGTAAGGTGGTAAGGTGGGATTTAAGTGGGATCATTACAGTGACAGGTGTTGACATTTACAAGAAAAGTTTTACATTTGTATTTAAAGAGATTTATGTTAGAAATAATCCGAATGTTAAGGGGGAAGTTTATTCCATGCATGGCAAATATTATATTTGTAAAGTTTACCAGTGTTTTTGGTTGGCTTATATGTGTGTGTATGTGTATGTATGTATATGTATATATATGTATATATATATATATATATATATATATATATATATATATATATATATAGGTAGACCATTACAATAAATTTGATACCTATGAATGCCACTCACACTATAAGGGAGATAGACAGCAAGCATATTATTTTTAAGATGCATAACCGTTATTGCTACACAAAAGATATATTAAAATAAAAGATTTTCCTTTACAATTTAAACAAAACCAAATAGTTAAGTATTAAATCTATGTATAGTTGTGTTGCCTTAGTGTTTTATAAAATATTAAAAGTAGATAAAGACTGTATTTAAGTAATCTGTAAAGACAGATACATGTATACTTAAAAGATATATAAGATACTTTTCATTATAAAACTACCATGTGGTGGGGCCGGGGGAGGATGCTGAAATGCAGACTTAGAGAGATCGCTTGAATGATTAGATCATTCAAGGATGAGATGTTTTTTCTCATGGAGGGGTTTGGTGGTTGTTTATCTTATATTGTTCTCAGTTATGATCTTGTAATTTACTTTTATTGTGTGTCTATAATCTATTGTAATACTGTTGGAAGAAGAAAGAACAAGTCATTCTCTTCATGTACACACATCTACACATTGTTACGAGTATATGAATATGGATAAAAGCAAAGCTAATATAAATCCAATTGCAAAATGTATATCTCTTAATGTAAATGGTTTAAATAATAGCTGCAAAAGGGGAAGTCTTTATAGATATTTAAAGCTATGTGAAGCGCAACTAATATTTTTACAGGAAACACACCTTACACAGGAAGACATAAATAAAATAAACAATAAAAATTATACAATACTAGTAAGTTCCACCTATAATCAGAAGTGAAGGGGAGTAGCAATTTTGTGGAAAAACACTACTTTAATGCCTAAAATCATAAACACGTTCCATGACAACTCAGGAATATTTTGTCTAGTGACAATATCTATCAATGAAATGATATATACATTAGTGAATATTTATTGGATACCAGGACTAGGTGTTAGAGTGGCTAAACAACACTTAGAAGACATTGTACAATATACCAAAGGCAATTTAATCATAGCTGGAGATTTCAATTGCATTATAAAAGAAACTGACACAAATACTAAAACTACACGTAAGAGATCACCTTTAACAAAGTTGTTATCTGAGTTTGTTGAAACTTTTAATATAGTTGACATAAATGAGTATGCTATCCCAGATTCACTATTCTTTACACATTTTTCCCATAGACATAATACATACTCTAGAATAGATAGATTGTACATAACAAAGGATTTAACCTCTAAATTAAATAAAGTCAAGACAATTTCATGTCCATTTTCGGACCATAACACCATAATGTTTGAGATAGACTTATGTTTCAAGAGAAGGATATCAGTAACAAGAATTCCATCTTACATAACAAATCTCAAAGATATTAAGGAATTTTATATTAAAGAGACACAAGCATTCCTAGATATCAATCTTACAAAAGATGTATCTGAAATATATATATGGGATCCATTGAAAGCATACCTATATGGAAGAGCGGTGGGATGGTATAAAAATAAACAAAAACAGTAGAATAAGGAATTAATGGAATTACAGTCAAAAGTAGATAATTTAAAGCTTGATATTCAAAATGGAAACACCAACTTAATAAAAGAACTAGAAGATACTAATAAAAAATACTCAGAGACACTACACCACAAAACAATGATCAACTTAGAAAAAATTAAACTATGTTACTATTCAATGAACCCTAAAAACCAACGAAGAATAGCAAATAGGACTAAAAAGATTATTAAAACAAATCAAATCAAGGAAATACATAATATAGAAACCAAAATGAAAGTATCTGATTTAGAAGGAATACTAGAAGCTTTTAGGCTATTTTTTCATAAACTTAATAATCAAAATGAGAAAACAGAAACACATTCAGCATTGAAAGCTTTTCTCAAAAAAAATGTTAAAGTTAGGTTATTAGAGGAGCAGGTACAACTAATAGATAAGCAAATAACAATGACAGAACTTAAAGCTCAAGTAAATAAGCTAAAATTAAACAAAGCTCCAGGTATAGATAATATCACCCCAGAAATGTTTAAATTACTATCAAATGAGGCTTTGCTGTTGTTATTGAATGTCTTTACATCGGTTAAAAATGGTAAAGACATTCCTCCTTCTTGGAAGCACACATTAATATCACCAATTCTGAAACAAAATAAAGATCCCAGTGAATGTTCATCATACAGACCCATTTCACTTCTTAATATAGATTATAATTTTTTTATGGCAATACATGCTGCTCGAATAAAACAATTACTACCACTTTTGATAGAGGAGGATCACACAGGTTTTATAAAAGATAGGAGCACTTATGACAACATTAAAAGAATTCTTTCCTTAATTGATTATATAAATGTCACAAAAAACAAAATGAATGTTATTAGCTTAGACATAAATAGCGCATTTGATTCAGTGAACTGGGATTATCTGTGGTTAGGTTTAGAAGAATATGGCTTCTCAAACAACTTCACTTTGTTAATAAAATCATTATATGAAAAATTATTGGCTTATATAAAACTGGGATCTTGTCTGTCTAAATCTATTAAAATAACTAAGGGCACAAAACAAGGCTGCCCTCTTTCTCCGTTATTGTTTGCGCTAGTCATTGAACCCTTAGCAAATAATATACGTATGGATAAAAATATTGAAGGAATACAACTAGACAACAGCCTAGAGCTTAAAATTCAACTTTTTGCTGATGATATTTTAATTACCTTAAAAATAATAATATCAGTTTAAAAGCATTATGGGACTCAATTCAAAACTTTCAAAACTTTTCAAGTCTTAAATTTAATGAGAACAAAACAAATGTATTGCTTATAAATACTAATAAAAAAATCTAAATAAAAATACCATAAATATATCTCTACCGATAATATAATTAAATACTTGGGAATTATAATAACTAACAACCTAGATACTACAATTGAAACAAATTATAAAGAGACCTTAAATAATATTAAAAATCTAATACAAAGATGGAATAAATTCTTCTTTTCAATGGAAAAAAGGCTTTATATAATTAAAATGATCATATTTCCAAAAATTCTTTATGTCATACAAGCTTGTTCTTTTCCACCAGCTAAATCGCACCTAAAACAATTAAATGATTTAATGGTAAGATTCCTATGGTATCCAAAAAAACCAAGGATAGCTATGAAGTATCATCTAGATGATTGGGATTTAGGTGGCATAGGTTTACCAGACATAGAAATATATTTGCATTCATCCATTATTAAAACAATATCATTATGGCTAAATACAAAATATACATCAAAATGGAAGCTAGTTCATGAGAGAATCTGGTTAAAATCAGGATTTGTAGTAGCAAAAAAGTATACAGATTTCATACCAAACAATTTTCTATGGCTGATGAAGGAATATATGATGATACATAAGAATAAAAATATAAGTTCCAAATACATTACTTATACATTAAAAATTTTCCAAAATCTTATTAATAGCAATCCTGATATTAAAGCATGGTCATTTCTTTTATATCCAGTAGCGTACACACAAGGTAATATAATAACATTTAATATGGAAGTAGTCAACATGCTTAAAGAAAAGGGATTAATATATTGGCATCAATTGCTAAACTCTGGAAAACCTCTGACAATAGACCAGATTAAACAGAAATTAAATATGGAAGATAGTTTGTGGTTACATGTACAATAATTAAGACAGTATATATTAAGCAAACAAGAAACAATGCAACCATCAATAAGACAAAATGTTCCTAACCTTATAGAACATATAATATTACTAACGAATCAACCCATTACTGGAAAGGGATACTTATCATCTATTTATAAAACAAACAAAACAATAAAAATGCATAATAATGACAAAATATGGAATTATTATAGATCAGTTAATGGACATGTGCCAAATGACAGAGATAAAAAACTAATTCTTCTCTCTCCAAAGCAGATATCACTTTCATTACATTGGAGACTTTTTACATGACAATTCATACACAGATCTTATGTAACCCCTCATAAAATGGAACTTATGTTTAAGAAAAATATTGGCTGCTGGAGATGTGATTTATCAATAAAAGCAGACTGGCAACATATGTTCTACGAATGCCATTTGATTAAATCATATTGGGATAAAATAAATTATTTTCTGCAAATGGTATTCAATGATAAATTCCAGATTTCCAAATCTATTATTTTGTTTAATGCACCTGTACCTGACTGTGTGCCAAGAACAAAATATGTAATCTTATGGACTCTCCTAGCTATTGCAAGGAAGAACATTACATCAAACTGGAAATCCAAAGCTTCTCCAACTTTTAAGCAATTCATGAATATGGTGTCAGCAGTATCGCAATTGGAAATGAACACTGTTAAAGGAAGAACTGAAAGAACTACATCATTATATGTCGCATGGCAAAAAGTAACTGAAATACTGGAGAATAATGACTGCAGCAGATTATAATCAGGAAACAATTGTATAGAAAGTCAATTATATGTCAACAATAGACACCCTTGTAAATACTTTATTTTGGTTTTAATGTTTGATATCTCTTTAGAGGTTTTAGCCTACCTTTTTAAATAATTTGTAAATACTTCATTGTCATAAATAACCTGCATTCATGTTTTCTTGTTTTTGGAAATGAATAAAAATATTTAAAAAAAAAAAAGAAAGAAGTGGAGGAACATGGCTTCAGCTTAAGCATGAGAGATTTGATGTAAGATGTCTAGATGCAGTCGAGTGTGAAAGAGGGAATATTGATCTTGACTTGCCAAGTTCAGAGCCAGGCCTTCTAATCAACTTTGCTAGTGCTCAGCAAGGACTCATTTTGACAGAGGCCTGTTCTGATTCTCTGGTTTAAAAGAGCTAAGAGCTGCTCTGAATGCATGAAGTGTCTAGTACTTGCTCAGTATCTGAGCTGACCACGCACATCAAGTGAATGAAAAGCCCATTCTGCTTAATCTGTGCTGCAGTGAAGAAGACACCTATTTGAATGACTTGACTCATACCGACTTCAAAAACTGCTTTTGATATAAAAGAAAGACTATTTCTTAGAGATGCCTTGCCCTGGTATAAACTAAATAAGGTTCCACTGCCATTAGGAGCTGCATCTCAGATGTTCTGCAGGCAGATTTGATAACCACTAAAAGTAGCATCTTCCAGATAAGAGCTTTGTGGGATAGGAACTGAATGGTTTAAAGGGAAGCAAGGATAGCTTCTGAATGTCAGAATTACTGTCCTTTGGCTGATGAACTGATTTTTGATGCTGTTGGGTTGTCCAGCCTTTTTACTGCAGGATAAGCAGAAAAATAAGAGCTTTCTGGAAGAAAAGTAGAAATAGCAGAGAAGTGTATTTTATAAAACGCATATGCTAGACTTTTATTATACAAAGAGGATAAATAGCTGAAGACCTGCTTCACCAAAGCTGCTTCTGTTATAATATGAAAATATGCACACAATTAAAGAGAACATTTTCCATTTACCTAAGTATGATTTTCTTGTCATAGGCATGTGAGAGTCTTTGGGTACAGTTAGCATATCTGCCAGGAAACAATGCCAGTGAGGAACAATGGGCCTTGCTTCCTGGCAGCTAGCCTGATGCTCCTGAGATTTAGATGTATTAGTAGATGCTGTTGATGTGTCAGTAGGGTGCAGGATGTTGGCAGGATGAGAGATTCTGCCTACTTCAGTAGAAAAGCAGGAAGAGCCAAAGCTATCTCAGCCGGAATGTGGTTATCAAGAATTGATTTGCCTTCTCTTTATCTGTAAGAAAATCTTTGCAGAAGAGGATGAGGGAGAGAATATATTATTCTTCTTTTCAAACTAGCAAGAAAAATTTTGTTTCCCCAGCTTGCTTGCAGAGATTCTTTACCTGATGATTTAGGTGGAATGTGAAAAGGTCTACCTGTGGAAGACCTCACGTTTGAGTCTGTGGAACACTTATGAGTCCAGTGTCCATTTCTAAGTGTTGTGGATAGATCTATGTTGGTTATCTACCAAGGAATTTTCCTGCAAGAAGATCGAAAAATCCTGCTGAAGGAAAATTTTCTGGATTAATAAGTTCCATGCAAATACTGTTAATCTATAAAGTTGGTAAGAGTGCATCCGCCCCCTGCTTGTTTAACTACCACATAACTACAGTGCCATTTGCAATTATTTTAAGAACATCTGGCAACCATATATTGTTGAAGGCCTGAAGTACTGAAATCAAGGCCAGCATCTATGTGACATTAATATACTTGGATGTGGTAGTTTGAAATAGAGGCTGAAGATATATTTATAACCTAAAAAAAACTCCTGGGTTTGATTTCTACAGCCTCCATTTTCCTATTGTGTGATCCTGAGCAAGTCATATAACTACACTGTGGTCCTTGGATCAGCCTGATGGGAATGTGCCAAACTGACAAAGTTTGTTTCAGTGAACATAAAATATAGGAAGACTTTGCTGCAACTTACTTAGTTGACAGTGGAGTTTGCCTTTTTCAGCACTGTCAAACAACCTCAGAGTTGCTATACATTAGTTAGGCTGTGGGGGGTATCCCCTCTCACAGGTGGACTTGCCCCCATGCAAAAACAATGTGTCCCTATAACACCAACCACAAAAACACCATAGGAACTGGAATGAAAAAATAACAATAACTCCAGTGAAAAACATCCAGAAAGTGATACTTCAAGACAGAAAATACCTTTATTCAAATATAAAGCTCCTGGTAAAAAGTCCGTAAACACAACGCATCCAGTTAAGCACTTAGGTCACAAGACTGACATCTTCAGAACCTCTGATGCAGCACACTATCAAACTTAAAAAGCTAAATGAATCAGCTGTAATAAACACACCCACACACATAGACCAATCAGATGTTGAATAGGAGATATTACCTTGTGTAACATGAAAGTAAAGGCATACACAGTAGCAAAGCCGGCACCTGCAGAAAAAAACAATGAACTATTAAATGAAGACTAAAATCAGTTAAAAACTTACATTATATTAGCTCTTCTTTTTAGTTCACTATCAAAATGTAGCTGGAAAAGTCAGCTGCATCATATTTCAGTTGCCAAAACATTTCCTGCTGCAACAATTGCTTCTGCCAATCACCCAAGAAGGCAATGGCCTTGATTTGATCAAGAACAAGAAATTTAAATTGTTTAAATCCCAGACAGGTGACTGAGTGCCTCGCCAAGGCACTTTTGTTGTCTTTTCACCAAATACTGTGCAATTGTTGATAAATTCTCTTGTTCAAAGAGTTCTTCATTTTGCCTATGCAAAGGCAGAACGTGTGCACAAGTGTCAAACTGATACTTATAGCTATGAGTTTCAGACATTCAAACAATTACCTCCTTTTTCTCCAGCTTCTTAAACTCTTGTTTGGATAGATGATCAAACAAAGTTTTTTTTTTATCTAAATTGGTGGCAAGGCTTGGTTCTTGAGATCTACTGGTAGGTGCTGGATTGCTAATTAACAGTTGATGTTCATCATATTGATCACTGCTGCAGTAGCCTTAGCTATATGGGTTATATTTTGCCAAGGATATAACAGCCAGCCATCTTCTAAAGGTTCAGGGTACCTTCCACAAATCCAAATTATCCAGCAGCTTACGTTGACTTGATTAAAAGACAAGTGTGGGTGCAAAGCCCTTCAGACCTTTACTGCTGTTGAAGAGTAAGCTCTGAGGATTTCGGGGATCAGTGGTCAGCTTGTGCTTTCCTTTGCTGATCAGATAAGTTCTCTTTGGGGAGCAAACTTCCATTTTCTTAATTGCGTTGATGTTTTATTACTTTCCTCTTCAGGAGAATTATTTTAAAGATAGGTGTACTGTGTTTTAATGGGCTGTCTTGAGACTGTAATATGCATATAAACTGAGCATTCATTTTTTTTTGTCTAGTAAATAAATTGTGTTTATTTTTCCTTGTGAGGCTGGCATATTTTTTAAACTGTTTTTACTCTATCTGTCAAAACTGTAACTTTTGTGGACTGCTAGTGTTTACTGCCAGTTGCTACTTATCTTCTCAGGAAAGAGGCACCAGCCTTCTGGTCTCAAGGTTGATCCTTCTTCCAGCCACAAAAAGAAAAAGTTAAGCAAACAGCTTTTGTCACCATAGCAAGCTGGCAATTTGTCTCACCTGCAGGTAGATGACTCTGCTGTGACCATTTGCTGTACCTCGGACCAGTCAGCTTTTACTCCAGATCTCTCTGGTGTAGTAGCTACAGCCACTGTGGGCCAGGGGTTAACTATGTTCTCTGCAGCTGTTAGGGTCCCCTCAGGTTTCATTGTTGTGTTAGAATGCTGTGCCAAGCCCTGGGAGAGCAGCTGTTACCATTAGTAAAATAGGTGGTCCCATTTTTCCTGTCAAAAGTAAACAGAAAACCAAGCATATATCTACTCTTCCTCAAAGTTCTATGGATAGAAATAGTTTGCTGGGTCTGGCTCATGGTTTAATTCAAGCTACTGAACCTTTTAGTAAAATAGTTTCTTGTAAAAGAATGAGGGACTCCTCTTTTCCTGAAGAGATTCAAGATTCTGAATCTGAACAGGAAGATGCAAGGATGGATGGAGTTGTTTTTCCCTCAGATTTCTGATTTAGACTCAGAGGAGAACTTAGTGTATGATTATCCAGTGGGGGACCCCCCCCCCCGTCTCTTTCTTTGAAACTATTGCTAGAATGTGCCAGTATTTTCAGTGAGAGGACACTGAGGTTTCACAGCCCTTCAGAAAATACAAGGAGTTGTTACAGAAGGATTTTACAGAACCAACACCCATTTTTCTGTCTGCTTTAGAGGATGTGTATGCTATTTCCTGCAATGCTCCAGATAGTCAGCCAACTGCCCCTAAAAAGTCAGATAGGATGTGAAGTTTCTCAGTCTTTTAAACGTTATACCCCATTCTCAAACCTGACTCAAAAGCTGTAACTTTTGTTGATCCCACTGCTGCTAAGCACTTAGTTAATGCCATTTCTACTCTTTCTGATAAGGATGGGAAAAATACTGATAGGTATGGGAAAAAGTATATACTTCTTCGGCTTTGATTTTCAAATGTTTGAATTGTCATTCTCATGTGTTAAAGTTTGTTCTGACAAATTGTGAATGTATGAGGAATATTTTTTTTCTGCAGATTTTTTTCTGTGAGGAAAAATCTGCTTTAAATAACTTAGTTTCCTTTATTGCACATGCCACTATGCATTATTTGCAGTGTGTGTATGACTCTTTTGCTACTTCCTCCAGGTCTATGACCACTGGTACTGTATTAAGGAGGTTTGCATGGCTGCATTCTCAGAACCTTTCAGATGATGGTAAATATGGGATTTTTAATTCTCCCTTGGATATAGATTTAGTGTTTTGCCCCTCTGCTGCAGAGGTGATCAAAAAGTGTGATGAAAGGGGCAAGTTGATCCAGAATCTTTAAGATTTTTCAGCCTTCCTTTTCCAAACTGTCCAAGGGATTTTCTACCTCTTCATCCAATTTTTGCAAAAGAAGGATTAAACAGTGTCAACAGAATTCAGGTAAACAGACATTAAAGGGGAAAGGGGGCTCCAAAAGAAACTCTCAAACTTCCCAAAATCAAGGCAGTCCAACAAGTCTGAATGACTTTTCAAGAGACTTGGTGACCTCCTTCAACCCTGTCCATTTTTTTTCTTCTAGAAAGTTTGAATATTCATTTTTCTCTTTGACAACAGATTCCTTCAGGTAAGTGGGTTCTGAAAATCATTCATCAATGTTACAGATGTCAGTGGGAGGAAATGCTTCCTTTCCAGGTGATCATTCTTCATCATCCATATCAGACTCTTTTATTTCCACCAATTTTTCATCATATACTGTCCCAAAAAGTGATAGAACCAGTTCCTTCTTCCCAGGTGGTAAAGGGATTTTATTCAATGATGGTCTTTGTGCTAAAGAAAGAAACTGCTTGGAGACCAGTTCTGTATCTTTCTTTTATAATCTTGTTGGTGATATTGCCCAACCTCTAAATGATTTTGTTTCACAACCTGATACCTCTTCTTCCACTTTCAAGTTTCCTGGTAATACTAGACTTAAAAGATGCTATGCATCACATCCCTATTCATTCTGACTTTCAACATTTTTTACAGTTTTGTGTGTCTGGATGACATCATCAGTTCTCTTGCTTATCCTTTGGACTATCCACTTGAGCACCAAGAGTGTTAAAAGTCTCTAGCTCCAGTTATAGCTCATTGTTGGCTTCAGGTATCCATATGTTTCCATATTTAGATGACTTACTCCTCTTTGCAGACCCCTTTTCAAAGTTTTAGGGATCTGTCTCTTTTGTGAGAGAGCTCTTACACAAGCTGGGATTCCAAGAGAACATTCAAAACTCTTTCTTGACTGTGTCAAACAGGATTGTGTTCCTGTGATGTCATCAGGACACCTCAGTTCAAAGAGCTTTTCTTCCACAAGAAAAAAAATAGATCTTTATTTAGATCTATTTCTAAAGATTTTCACCTAGACTTTAGTCACTGTGAGTGAATACCTCAGGATTTTGTTTTTTGTGGCATCTATAATTCTGATACCTCTGGCAAAATTCCACATGAGAAAGATACAGTGGCATCTAAAATCTCTTTTTACCCGGTATCCCACCCTTTATTTCTCAAATTCCAGAGATGGGGTTTGTCAGAAAAGAAATCTTTTGATGGAGACAACAGATATCCTTGAATCCAGGTCACAGCTTCTCCCTCCCTGCTCCAAAGCAGTTATCATAGATGCTTTGGACATTGCTTGGGGAGCAGTTTCAAAAGGGATAAAAGTGCAGAGGGTGTGGAACACCAAGGACAGATGCAAGCACACAAATATGAAGAAGATGTTTGGTCTGATCAAGGCACACAACTCTCTGAACCATCTTTGGTCCTTGGGACCTCCTCAAGTAGTTACAGACAATAATGCAGTCATGTGATATATCAACAAGTAAAGATGAACCAGAACACTCCCTTTTTAGACTAGCCATCTTAGCTTCAGATATAGTTTCACAGCACATTCTCTCTCTACAGGCATCCTACATTCCATAAGAGCAAAATTATTTGACAGATAAGCTGAGCAGGACCAATGCAGAACCTCAGAAATGGAAGCTAGATCAGGGGGGTCTTTCAAGATTTGATGCATCTGTAGGAGGTTCCTCAAGTAGACCTCTTTGCCTCCTCTTTCAACAATCAGCTGGCATTATTCTGTTTCAGGACTCCGTGTAAGAAGACCTGGAAGACAGATGACTTTTCTTTTCTTTGGATAGGAATGTTTCTATATGCTTTTCCTCCCTTTTTCTTTGGATAGGAATGTTTCTGTATGTTTTTCCTTCCTTTCCACTAATACCCAGGGTGCTTCTGAAGATTCAGAAGGAATCCCCCATGAGCATCATGGTAACTCCCTTCTGTCCCAGGCAACCATGGGTTTCCCTTCTTTTGAAGATGGCCAGGGGAAATTACCACAAGCTTTGTCACAGACTGGATCTACTTAGCCAAGAACAGGAGTGTTTGATACACCCCAACATCAATCATCTTTAATTGACTACCTGGATGATAGGGTTTTAATTCCATTTAGCTACTGGTTTACTGAGGACATGCAGCATGTGCTGGTGAAGGCAAGAAAGCCTGCTACTAGGAAATCATTTATTAGTAAATGGAAAAGGCAGTGTTTGTTCCAACATCATAACCAGTGTGCATTCAGGGCTAGTTGTTCTCTGGTTTTACTATCCTATGGGCTTTTTTTTACTTTATCAAGGTTCATTTATTGACCATTTCGGTATGTCTGCTCATGGATCCTCCTCTCTCAAGGCAGTCTCATGTCAAAATGCTTTTGAATGGGGTTTTGCATAAAAAGCCCCCAAGCAAAATGATGGGCCCTTCTTAGAATCTTACTTTTATGTACAGAAGCTAGCACTTGCTCCATTTGAACAAGCTGATCTGGGCGACTTGCAGTTATTAATATGGAAAACATTTTTTAGTGATTGCTCTGACCTCTGCAAGAGTGGTATCTGAGTTACAAGTTCTAATGATGAGTCATCCCTATCTCATTTTTCATAGGCAGAGGTTTTCTTCAAGAACTAATTTTTCTTTTATACCTAAAGTGGTACCTGAGTTTACTTTAAGCCGCACTATTTATCTCCACGTTTTCTTTCCTGAACCTAAAAATCAGGAAGAAGGAATACTCCATACCTTGGATATTCAAAGAAATCTCAGGTATTATCTTGCCAGAACTAAATCTTTCAGATCTTCAGATCAATTGCTAAAGGAGAAGGGACAACCTGTGTCAAAACAGGTTATTTCATATGGTTGTCTAAGGCTATTATCTTCTGTCATACCCACCATAAAAAATATATATTCCAGGCAGGGTCATGGCCAACACTACCAGGGCCTTGTCTTCATCTATGACCTTTTGGAAAGGGTTGGATTTTAGAAGTATTTAGAAGCTGCTACTTGGTCCTCTGTACATACTTTTACAAAGAACTATAAGCTTGATTCCTTCTCTAGGTCCAAACCAAACTTTGCTAGGACCATTTTCCTTGGGCTTTTGGATTCTTCTCCTTCCACATTCCACATATAGTTAGCTGTGGTAATGGGTCTACTTCTTTCAATGAAATTACACTTTATCGAACTGCAAAATGCTGACTTCAGTTCAGCAAAAGTGCAGTTCTGTGAAAACACATTAGAGCGAACAGCACTCAACTGAACTACAAAACCCCCATACTATACAATGTAAACACGTTTACGGGGGGGGGCAAGCCCCCTGCATGCCCCACACCCCAGCTACTTATATATACTAACTATAAGATCACACTACAGTGGGAAAAAGGCTATATATTTGTATCCTCACTGTATAGCGTCCTATAACAAGTTCTTTCAGCATTACAGCTTCCCCTCCCATTAGAAAGCTCAACAGCAATTAACACTGTACCTATACTGCCAAGCCATCCCAAAACTGCCCACCGTTGTTCTCTAAAGTGTAATTCGCGATAGTATGTTTTTGTAGACCTGCACTTTCGCTGAACTGGAGTCTGCCTTTTGCAGTCTGATAAAGTATAATTTCATTGAAAAGCAGTAGACCCTTGGCAATCTACCCATATAGTTAATGCCACTTCAGCAATCATCAATATGATGAACATAGTACAGTTGTATAACTTGAACTTACCATAACAATAGATGCTCAAATGATCACTGCTGCAGTAGACACTCCTTCCCTCCATCCCCCTTATTTTTTTTTTTTTTTTTTTATGCCAAGCTGAGGACATTTATTTTTTGTTGTTCCTAGCGTTGTCCTTTCAGGACTCAGCCTCCCTCCTTCTACTGGCATGTCTAACCTTGTGCAGTAGACAGCTCAGGTCAAGCTGTTTTACAGTTTGGGTAGTTAGAATGTGCCCTTAAGCTTTCTAAGCTGGACAGCTGTTATATCCTTGGCAGGATATAGCTCAAATTGCTAAGGCTATTGCAGTAGTGATTATTCAAACATATACTGTTATGGTAAGTTCAACTTACACAACTTTACCTTCCTGAGCACTGTGTTAGATGGCATCATAATAGCACCTAATGGCAGGTATGCTTACCTTTAAGGATGTCTAAACAAACATTAACAAACTCTATCTTAGGATGACATCACCAAAGATGTCTGCCATTTCTTCTGTGTGTCTAACACCTCAGTATTGTAACATATGCAAATATCAATAAATGTCTCAAATACTTACTCTGGCTACAGTATACACTTTCATGCTGTAGCTGTTAAATGCCATGCTTTACTTATCATTTCATGGCTGTTATTCACAGTGGCCAGTATTGTTTATTTATTTGTCTTTATTGATTGGAAAAGTCTGACTGGACAGAGCCCATTTTCAGGGAGGCCAGGGAGAAAAGCTCCATCAAAGTGCATTTACGTTAGCAAGTAAATTTCAGACAGTTGTGAAAAAAAAAGAAAGAAACAGTTATATTTCTCTAAAAAATCAACATTATTACAAAGCAGGTCTATGCAGTCAAGTATTTTCATCAACATAAAATCTTGCAAGAAGTGAATGGATTTATACTGTAGAAGGGAAAACATTACTGTAAAGAAGTTTAGTGTTCTTACATTTCAGTACACAAAGGTTTGTAAAGAGTACCGATCCCACGATAGCATATATAGAAATGACTGAAGCATCAGCAGCTGGGGTTTTCTATAATTTTTTAAAGTTTCTCTTCTTCACCTGGTACATCTATCATCTTTTCTAGCCAAATTTCAAATGTCTGGAAAACAGGATGGCTTGTCAGTACCCAACAGATCATGGTACTCTTTCTCCTCAAATATTTTTTTACTTTCAATTAAAATAACATTTACATAATATTTTAAATATCATTTTAAACAACTATATACAATATTTACAATAGCCTGACTTTCAATTATATACACTGTATGTTATTAAATATAGAATTAACAGATCAGTTATCAGAGATACAATATTGATTATTGCAGAGTGTCCAAAAAGATATAACTTTCTTCCAAGGATTATTTACCAATGGCCTGAGATAGATTTGTAGTTCTTTGATTTTTATTTCCACCAATGTAGTTGTCTTCAGTAAAGTGTAGAATTCTTCCAAGGTCGGGGGTGTATTTGAATTCTACATATAGCAAGTATTGTCCATAATATATAGCAAGTATTGTCCATAACAAATACATATTTGTCTTATTCAGGTAGGGACCTTCATTTACATTTAGTATAATCAATACTTTAGTTAAGGTAAAGGATTCATTAAATAAAGCTTGTAAAAAATGATTGATTCCATTCCAGTATGATTTAATTTTATTGCATTCATAAAACATATGAATCCAGTCTACTGTATTTGACTTTTCACACCTCCAGCAAAAAACATTTGTAGTAGTACTGATCTTTTTAATTCTATCTGGTGTTAAAAATGCTCTATGTAAATATTTACAGTTAAATATTTTCCAGTACTGTGTGCTAGAGGTGTAATTAACTGATAGTAAGATGTTAGTTTTAATTTCTTCTGTTAACTGCAATGACTGACCTTTTTTAAGAACTGCCAGTATGATGGTTTGGGAATTGTTTTATATGTTATTAACTCTTTATATAGATTTGAAATAGAATTTTTCTTTTCACAACTATTATATATAAATTCATACAGAAAACTTATTAGATTTGGAATATCTTTAAATGAAGAATTATTAATTAATCTGCATAAATCTTGAGTGTACATTAGAATGCTTTGTAAGGTTAACTAGTCCTGTGTTGAAATGTTGAAAGTAGTTTTTATCATATGTATATTGAAAACATTTAATTTATTTACATATTGAAACCAGCATAAGAATCCATTTTGTTCACAGGAGGTTATTGTTTTCCCTATATATTTTGTGAGGAAAGTTCTTCATGGTGGTAAATGGGGTTAAAAGGTCAAACCAAAGTTTTAGATCTATGTTTGTATTGATAAGTTTCCTAAAGGAATTGATGTAATGATTAATCAGTGTTGTTTTAGAAGGTTTTGTTATATTATATTGTATACTTATGCATAGTATGTACCAGGGTTTGTTTGATTTGTCTACTATTGTTTTTTTTAACAGGTTAAATTCATTTGTTAATATAGCCATTGTTAATTTTTTCCATTTGGCAAAATAATTTGGGTTTATCCAGTCTATTGTAGTTTTAAGCACAGATGCTTTTATATATGTTTCTATTTCTGGGAAGTTCAATCCTCCTTGTTTCCAGGGTCTAATGTGATGAGTTAGAGCTACTCTATTCTTTTTGGGATACCATAAACATTTTATTAAACATGAACAGTAAAAAAACAAAGCAGGAGATAGCAGCCACAGCTATGTAGAATAACAGCTTTATTGGTAAAAGAAGTGAGCGCTTTCGTGGCACCAGCCACTTGATCAGACAATCAAAGAAGAGTAAAACACAGCATTTATACCAATATTTTTATTGCCATCAACTACCCAATTAATCCTTAAAACCATATACCTAGTATAAAAAGTTTTATATCTAGTATGAAAAATTTTAAAAGCTTAAAATTAAAAACAGCTTGACAATAGAAACAGCATATCACATCATACAACTTAATACATACAATATAAAAGTATAAAAATATATAAAAGTATAAAAAGTATAAAAGATCGAGGGGGGTACTACCTACTATTTCTTTAAATCTCTATTTAGAAGAATGGGTTTAATATTAATTTTGTCATTCAGGCCTACCCCAATGTTAGCTCGTAGCCTTATAATCCATTCTAGTTCCCTAGTTTCTACTCTATTCCTAACATCTCCACCTCTATTGTCGGTATAGACTTTATCTATTACTAAAAATAAAAATGTATGTGTCTCATCATGGTCCCTCACATGCCTGGCTAAGGCATTTGTCTCTATTCCTCTGGTGATATCAAATCTTATCAGGCTCTGTTTATATTTTAGAGGTGCCTTCCTCCAAGCAGATCTTAAAATCAGTTCCTTGTCTATGTATAAACGAAATTTGATAATTATTGACCTAGGAGGAGAGTCTGAGCTAGTGGCAGGTTTCCCAAGTGCTCTGTGTGCCCTTTCAATGCCAAAGAAAAATCCTTTTAAATTTAAAAAGTCAGGGATCCAGCTTGATAAAAAGGAAATAATATCCTCACCTCCTCTGTTTTCAGGTAATCTGAAAATCCTGATGTTATTTCTCCTCTCCCTATTTTCCAAGTCTCCTACTTTATTATTCAATGACCCCCCATTAATATTCCAAAACGTGCACGCTGATTGTTCAGCATGCACGTTGTAAATCAGAGTTATAGTAATGGAAAAAGGTCTGGTCCATTATTATAACTCTTTTTTTACAGCAACGGAGAAAACAAGATCTCCGTTGCTGTTTAGACACTGTCTCGCTATGTTAAAGGAGTTAAACATAGCAAGACAGCTTTAAAAAAAGTGACAGAGATCGTCCTATCTCCGTTGCTTTCTTTAAAGGTGTCTCGCTATGTTAAATGGGTTTAACATAGGGAGACAGCTTTAAAAAAGCAACGGAGATTCTCCGTTGCTTTTTTAAAGCTGTCTTGCTATGTTAAACTCCTTTAACATAGCAAGACAGTTTGTAAAAATCAACGGAGATCTTGCTTTCTCTGTTGCTTTTGCCCACAGCTCTGATGTACTGCGTAAGCATGCGCATGCGCAGTACATCAGAACTGCCACAGACTACCAGACAGCTGCGGAAGGGCAGCAAGGAGGCATTATACAATGCCATTATTTGAGAAAAATAATAATTTTTTTTCTTAAATAATGTCATTGTATAATAGCAATAACCCACTTCTGGGTCTGGGTAATGCTGGATTTACCCATGGTTGTCTTTGTTTGGCCACTTGGGCTTCGCCCTCATGACCAAACCGCACCAACCGTGGGTAAATCCAGCATTACCCACACCCAGGCGTGGGTTATTCCTATATTAGCCAACAAAGTGTTTTGTTTAAGAAGCAGTTCTTTCTGTGTTTTCACTTCCTCAAGTCTGCTTTCTAAGTCATTTAGAGAAACCTCTATTCCTGCTATCCTTATCTGGTGTTGTTGTAGCATTTCCTTTAGGGTGTCAGGCTGTTCTGACTGCTTGTTTTAAGATTTTCTAGGTTCTCTTTAAAATCATCCATCTTCAAAGACAACTCCTGCAAGGTAGATGCCATCTGTTGTAGTTCCTTCTTTAAGGCAGCATCCTGATGAGAATTCATTGAGTTGCTTATTTTAACAAGTGAATATATCTCCAAGCTTTTTGACAGGAAATTATTTGTAAAACTTCACCAAAGTTTCTAATTATGTAAATTAGTCCTTTATCTATAAGATTTTATACTTTGAAGAAAGAAAAAATATTTTTTCCCTGTCTTATTTAACTAGTTATATGGAGCTCTAAAATACTGCTGCTCTCAGTTAGCCATTCAGGCTCCGCCCCTCCATGGTACTCTTTCTAAGAGTTGGAGAAATCTTTAGTTATGCATTTAAAACTTCTAAGAAAGAAGAAGGGACAGGAATGCCTCAACTGAAGAAAAAGTATTACATTTTTTAATCCAATAATGCAAGGTTTTCTTTCTAAAACATGAATACTCATTACAAAAGGAAACTGGGTCAAATTCTCCAAACAGGAGAATTGCTGGAGGTGAAAAACCTTCAGTGGGATCTACTGACCAAAAGTTCACTTACTGGTGATATTTTCAGTGGGATGTGATCAGTCTAGTCAAAATCTCCAAGGAACAAAAAAAAAATCCCCTCACTCATGTAAAAAGCAGAATGATATAAAATTCAAACCATAAGGACATTCCCAAAGCTATAACCCACTTCCACACAGGGATTCTGGCTGTCTATAGGCTTAACCTGTTTTGGAGGGAACTATAAAAGCAGGCAGATTGACTAAAATCTTCAGTAATTTGCTGTAGCCTTATGCAGATGCTTTGAGGCTTCCCTGCAACTACAGTTGGCCAGGGCTTCCTGTCAGACAGCTTAGACTCCTTTTAGGGAACCCCTCCACCCTTAATGTTATACATTAATAATATTTTGATTGTTTTTACTTCATTTTTGTCACAATTGTGGTATATCACTTTAAGAATAACAGTTTTCAGGCATGTTGGTAGATGTTCCTCTGTTACCATTGTTACCTTTATAGGATATGCTAGACTCCTAGTGTCATTTTGTGACTTGGGGCTTGGTCTACATTTATTTTTGGAGTTTTACTTTTTTTGGAATTCAGAAATACTTTAAAAGGAAAGTGGACCATTGTGTGAATGGTTATATATATTTCACAAGAACACATTTTATTGCATTTTTATTGGATGGGTAACTTTGAGGAAAGTACCTCTGGACAGGAAATGTTTTGTGTGCTGCTTCTGTAAACTTTGTGTGGTGGATTTAAAAACTACTGGAGTGTTTGTGTGCTATCTGTGTGAACTAAGCGACAACTTCTGACCTGCTCCTACTAACATAGCTTACCTTCTATAAGGCTTCTTTCTCTACAGCACCACGGGCACTTACCCCAGTACTGCTGCTCCTTCTCCCAATGTACCTAAAAAAAAACAACAATTAAAACATGAGTGTTTGCCTTTACTGTAGCTCCATGGGTCTACTTGAGTAGAACAAAATTCCATTACATTGAATTTTACTTACCTGAGATGACAATACCAAAAACTTAGTTTAATGAATATTCACATCAAGGGAATTTTAATCTGGGAAAGGAGGCAATTGGCCAACATGGGGAAATTTGCCTTTTTCCTCACTATAGTGCAGTCTTGTAGTTGGTATATTTAGTTATGAGGGGAGTGCGGGAAAAACCTTCCACTTGGGTGGGTTTGACATACTTCGGTGTGTTTGTTTTTTATGTTGGCCAGCTGCCTCCTTTCCTGGATTAAAATTCCAGTGATGTGAACATTCGTTAAACTAAGTTTTCGGTATTATCATCTCAGTTAAGTAAAATTCAATTTCATGGAATTTCAGTCTACTCAAGTAGACCCAGCTCTATTAATGCCACAGCCAATGATGGGTGACTCTGCAGTGGCCACTGCTGGTTCCTCAGACCACTTACCTATTTCCTTTAATCAATCTGGTGTACACTTGCCAGGCACTATAGACTAGGGAGTCAGACATGTCTTCCACAGTTGTTCCAATGTCCAACACAGGCATGGGAGAATCACACATTTTAGGTATGAGAGACACCTTGGAAGGGTCTCCACCAGGAGGCCAGGGAAGGAGATCCTTAGCTCAGGATGATGTGCTGCCCCCTACCCAATCTTCCTTTAGGAATGTCCATAGAAAAAAGAAGCAGAAAATTAATTATATGGAAATAAGGCGATGGTTTATCTTTGTAAGAATGATGTTCTTACCTTAGCAAGGAGTTTATTTCAGTCAGTCAATACTGGATATCAAATGCCTCCTTCAGATGATTATGATCCTACTTCTCAGGAAGATTATGCTTTTTTGGATGATGCTGATGTTGACTTTAACACGACTATATCACCTGAGGGTTCTATAGCCTAAGACTCTGATTTTTTTTTAGATAGTGTGCCTAAAATGAACAAATGTAGGTTTTCTGTTTTGCTGGGACCATTATCTGCCTGGAGAAAGAATATAGCTTGCAGTGCTTTGTAAATGTATGAATAGTGGACCAAGTTGCTGCCTCTAGAATGCTTCAATGCATATCACGCAATATCTCTCAGCAAAGCTGATATGAAATATTAAATACATATTGGGAACATAGCTGTCTGTTTGGTAGAGCAAACAATATGAATAAAGCCATACACAATGGGGGAGAAATGGTTATCAGTAAAGGAACATGTTGTAAATATTGCTCTTACTAACTTAGAAACATAATACAATAACAGGTATCTCAATCATACCTCTGGACAAAAGCACAAATAATGGGAGGAGAAAGGAATCAAAATAGGGACTTGCTTTAAATATTGTTCTTACAAGCATAAAACATAGATAGAATAACAAGATTTGCATTGGCATGACTTTTATGAAGGACATGAAGTCTCAAAATCAAATGTCTGCCATTATTGTTTTACTTCAGTCCTTGATTTGCTAGTGATTTGCCAGAAAACTACAATTTTGTCAGAAATAGACAAACACTATGTCAAAAATCTGTACATTCTTTATAAATCTGGACAGTTGAGAGCTATGATTTCAATACTATTCATTGTTTTACTTGAGTAGCAGGTGTATGCAACAGCACTTTATTGTGTGGTTATCTATACAATGTGTAAAATACACCTGCTACTCAACTGACTGTGTAGCACTAGCTGTTAAATGCCTTGGTGATCTATTGTTTTGGTTTAGATGGTTCAAATACAGGTGTATCTATCATTCCAAATACTTGTATGTGTATATTAGGATTATAAAGCATGATATTTATGAATCTGTGTCATCAGCTTTGTATGCACTTAGTGTAGTAATGATGAGATGTCTGTTGCCAGATGGTACTGTTATCCAATCAAAATTAATAAACATGTTTAAGCAATCCAGTGCTATGGTGTGCATTGAGCACCATCATGCAAAGATCCTTTAAAGAAAATAAATGGGGGAAGATAGGAAAATGGTGAAATGGGGAGCAAGCAGGGAGGAAAACAAAGTGAAAGGAAGCAGGAATGTGCAGGAAGAGTGTAGGGAAGTACCACAGCTATCCATTTCTTCAGCAGTAACAACTTGGCACATGTACAGTTCATTGGCTGAATTTGTACTGTCACCACCACAGAGAGGGGTGACAACAACATAATTGTGTTATGGAGCCAATTGGTCCAAATTAAGTGTGTCAAGTAGACGTGTGTATGAAATGGAGTGCTATGTATGAGACAATTTTTTGTGGGGGAGGTGCCCTTTTTATTTTGAGGAGAGAGTGGAATTTTGGGGAAGGGAGACAGGCAAGTCTGGGGCAGGCAAGTTTGAAAGGTGAGGAATCAACTGTAGACAGACAAGACATACGAGACAAGACACAGGGTTGGTGAAGGACACAAGAGGGGGTGAACACCTTGGATGGGGTGGGGGAGGTAGGATTGTGACCCTATGTACGTCATGTTTGGTGACAGTGAGAATCGAGTCCTCACCCACTGGACTGTCATCACTGTCACCTGACTGCACCGATGGGAGCAGTGTCTGCGTGCCCTGGTATTACCCAGGGATGATGATGGAGAGCAGTGTTTCCACTCATCATAGGCATGCACTAATTGTATGGTGCACAATCCTATGCACCAGACCTGGCAGTTCTGATCAGGTGACAAAATCACCCCCTTTGAATCTGCTCCCAGGAGGAACCACAGGGCTATCCTGTGGGGAGAACTACCTGAGGGTCCAGGTAGGGCAGGGGCAGTAGGAGGGGTACTGCCAGACTGCAGCACAGAAGTGCTGGGCCTTGGTGCCATAGCCAGTAAAGAGAGTGTAGGCAGGCCATGTGGAACCAGCCTACCCTGTCATGCAGTAGTAATAACAAAAATACATTGGAAAATCCATAACAAAATAAAGCATAACACAAAATAATGGGCATAATAACATTAAATAAAATGTAAGTGTATAGTAATAAAGCAATACATAAATAAATAAATAGAATTACAAACACAATGAAAAATAATATGAAATGTAAATGTATTTAACAGTAAAACAAAAGAAAATTATACATAATAAACAAACCATAGGTAATGGAAGACGGATTATGATAATAAAAGATATGATTATATACATCATATAATAATAATAATACAAATGATAATAGCAAATATTAATAACATAAAAAAACAAACAGAGAGAAGGGGTGGGGGTGCGAGAAAAAAATATCATCAATAACCACACAGATAAGATACAAAAATATCTACAAATAATGTATAATATTATGATACATTCTATGCACAATAATAATGCTAGTAACTATCTTTACTACAGTGAATACTACCTTGTTGCTAACACAGACATAGTATACTGCAGATCATATCACATCCAACAATCATTCTTGGGGGCATATATTGCAGATATACATGTTCCAGGTATACTGATTACACTAGGCAGCAGGCCATACGAGCCACAGGTATAAAGGTCTGCACATGTAATGCTATTAATATGAATACATAACAGAACTGTACTTTTATTGAGGACATCCTAAAGCAGTATTCTAAACAGCTTTCTCTAAATATGTGGAGTGTGGTATTTGAACCCCAAGCAGCATTTATTATAATACTGTACCTTTCCTTTGTAATACAACACAATACAAGCACTCTTTTCTTTTTACACTTTATAGACACAGGTTCAATGTTATAATGATAATCTGCAGCATGCTCTTGCTGTTTGTAGTATATTCATACTTTACATTGCACTACTTATGTCAACTTAAATGAGTACTGTTTACTTTGGATGTGTGTGTTTTTTTTTTAAATTATCGCCCTTGTCTACTCTGTAATACTGGATTGTTCTTCGAAGTAACATAATAATGTGTGCATGCTTTTGCTTTACAATAGAAAAATGCATACTCAATGTGATACATGAATTTACCACAATAAGCTGTATTTACTCATATAATGCTATAATAACAGTACCATTCTGAAGCATACTTACCACTTGCATCTCTCATCCTTCTCATTCTTTCTTCATATGTCTTCAAATTCTGTGCCCTGTCAGCATCATAGGTTCATAGGTTCATAGGTGTTTACTAGGCTAACGACCACAAGGGCTTTTTTAAGCCTAGCCATGCATCTCAAATCTCTGACAAATTCTGATACCTTTGATAAGTGTAAACATGGGCCTAGGAGATGAACCATTAACAGGTTACCTGTTTGCATCAGAGACATAGGTGCCAAACCAGGGATGAATTTCCAGTTTTCCATCCAATTGTCCAAGTTGCACTTGAATTGCATCAGCTGTGGGAAAATCAGAACAACAATAATGGACATATGCAGCTGCTACCTCCCACAAATAGTGCCTGTAAGTTATGCTAACACATCTGTTGGGTGCCATTATTCCTGCATTCCTCAATCCAGTGACTGAGTGTATCCCTCTTCCTCATCCTGAGGTCTTGGTAGTGATTCCTACACTGATCACCAGTGCAGGGTATTCCGGTAACACTGGACAGATCCCAGGCCAAATTATTTTATATATCTGTTTTCTAATCTAATCCATGATAGTGTCCCTGAAACAGATGGGGACCATATTCATTCACTAGAAGTCCAACAAACACATTGGACTCCTGCACACCCCACCTTTAAGACTGAAATCTCAGAACCTATACCTGAACAGCAGACATGTCTGATGCAGATGAACACCAATGTATAATGATGTTTCCTGCCAATTCCATTTATGACAAATTCTGAGAATGCACACTATTGGACATTGCAACATTTGAAAATGTTGTGTGCTGCTTAGCATCCAAAAATAGCAGCAGGATGCTTTCAATTGCTATTGTTCGGCACTGCTGGGCATTGTATAAACCCGGTAAGCAGGTCTGCGCTATGAGCATACCTTATAATTAACTCTGTATGGTAATATATACACTACAGGTGACACAACTTGTGGTGACATGTAGACAGTGCTAGACTGCAGTGCAGATATTCTGGAGGTCTAATTCAGGGTATGCAAACTTTATTTATACTGTTGTGACATTGCAGCTTATACAAATGAAGCGTTAGTGTAAGGAAATCACTTTGGAATAGGACTGGTTTTGAGATATTTTCAGATACATTTAAAAAAGGTGTGTGTCACTTAGCATTGTGCAAAACAATGCACTTGTTTTACCATGCTTGTGTAATGCTAAGCAGCGTGCACTCATTTCAAATGTATCAAAATGTAAACAGTGCGCACTCTCAGTAAGTGCCTTTGGTGGGAATACATGCTATTTCATGTGTAATTATTTATGGCCTTCTATGGATGAGGTATTTGAACACTTCAAGTTCACCCTGCTTTCTCTGTCAAATCTTCCCAATTTATTTTCATTAATGTGTTTATGCGTGCTGGTGTGCACCACGCAACAATGCACAAAAATGAAAACAAAACTATAATGGAAGACAGTACCATGTCATGTCAAACCAAAGGAACATATCACTGCTTTAGCACATTGTGACACACAGTCAGATGAGTAGCAAGTATTTTCTAAGATACTCAATACAAACTGTTATTTGGTATGTACTCATACATACATACATATATACTTGTTGCTTCATTAACTCTGTTGTGGGGTATGATCATGGATTTAGCTAGTAAAGCATGAAACTGCTTCACATTTTGGGTCCAGATGGTACCAGGTTCGAAAACAACATCATGTAATACCTTCATTTGTTTCTTTTGCATATGCATTGGTGGGTTGAAATATAAGTACATTTCAGCATCTGAAATAGACCCACATAGTTTATCACATTTGAGTGTTGATGCACATGGTTGTGCAATGCACACTATCGAGTGGAAATTGTTTGTAGAAAAAAATGGGGAGCTAGAAAAGTAGTGCTTAACTTACATTGCAAAGTTTAGGGTTACCTATTATGGATAATTGGTACTCATTAAGTAACTAAGCTAATAGGAGTGAGAAAAGGGGAAGTGTATTTAAGTAGAATTTGAGTTGCTGTTAGTTGTCTGATGAAGTCTAGTTATTAAACTAGACAAAAAGCGCTTAACTTCACTTGTTACTCTGTGTACTTTTTGGTCATTTTTGGTCATTTTAATAAAGATCTGAAGAGCTGAAGATCTTGGTGAGTCGCTTGTTCCTGCTTTGGTTCATGTTTTCTACAGTTTGTGGTGCCGTTTTTGTAATTACACAGGAAAATGTATTATTACCACAGGGTATGTTGATGCAGTTATGTGCAGTTCATGTAACACCCATGCCTTTGTCAGCAGTGATTAGTGCCACAGAACCTCTGTTTTGTTCATGACTTCTGAGACATATATGTAAACATGAAGGCCCTCAGCAATGACATTTCTGTTACCACTTAGGTAATATATCTGCTGCCTGAGGTGAATTCTAGTACTGTGATTGAATGTAGTTGGTCTGTGATCCCACTGGAAAACCAACTGCTAAACAAATGCTGGATTGTGTTAATGGCTTTGGCCAAGTTACAATAGGATGTATGCACATCTTTGACCTTGTGTGTGTCTCTGGTCACAGTAATAACTCCCACCGGGTTCTGCAGCCACAAGATACCCTTGATATCACCTAAATGGAACATATATAGTGTTTGGTGGTCACCTATTTCCTTGTGTCTGAAATGCTTGCAACCTGTATCCATTGCCTTATGGAAGAAGTTGCATATATTTATGGCTCTTATTTACACTTGTATTTTGCCATTTAACTCTTGTGTGGTTGGAAAATGGTGACTGTATTCTAGTCAATGTGGACAACAGCAGTCTTCAGATTGTGGCTGATTATGGTGGTAGGGGAGTAGCTCACTGTTGAACCACATGAAGAACACAGGCTGGAATTTCATCTGGTGCCATGGGGACTGTGCTTCTAGTCCTGGAGAGGGCAGTGATAACTTCCTCATTGTAGATACTGCAACTCAGAGGTGACATGTCACACATGGTTGGTACTAAGTGTAGTGATGGCAGAAGGCAGTCTTTTCATTCAAATATGTCTGCTAGCAGGTTTGGAAGTTGCACTGAGTCAGTGCATGGGCTAACATACACAATTGGATTCAATTACAACTGAGTTATATCAGTTTGCAGATGTACATGAAGAAAGCCCTCTGGTTATCCCTGGATATGAAAGGCTTAGCATGGTTGCTCTGTGTGGGTTCTTGAAGGTGTCTTATTTGCATGTTTATGCTGAGGAGAGTTGCCTTCCACACCTGGTTTCCCAGTGTTGTATTTTTAAACAGCAACTTCTTTCACTTACTGTATAAAGTAGTTATGACAGACATACACTGCTGTGGGTTGTATTTTCTGGAGGATATTTGTTTGAGCCTGTCAGGCATGCCTGTGTGTATACATTTGTGTAGAAGTGTAGACAGGGTATCATGGAGTAATGTACTATAGCTGTCAATGACCTTAGTGGAAAAATCAACAGCCAATTGTATTTGAAAGTAAATCTATTAATGTTCCTGCAGGTATGAGGGCAAAGTATTACAGCCTCTGCACACAGTCCAGAGCAGGTAATGTCAAGACACATTGTTAAAGCCCAAACTGAGTCCAGGCACAGTAACCATCAATTAGATACTCCTACTGTACACCCATGCCAAAAGTGTACTGATGAGGTTTCTGCAGATAGAGATGTCATCTTCTTCTACCTATTCCTTTGGACAGTACCATTCAGGCTCACAACAGCAGATGTTCTGCTTCCATTTCTAACCATCCTCTGATCTTGCTTTGTCACAACAAACACCTGCATTTCTTATGTCACCACATCCATACACCTTACCTTAGGCCTTTCAATTTTCCTCACACCTGGCATCTACATTCTTAGCATCTTTCCTCCATTACACCCAGCATCACTCCTCAGCACATGTCCAAACCAACACAGTTCCACCACTCTAGCCTCATCTCCTAATGGCACGACCCAAGGTGACACTGTAATATATAGTTAATACTCCAGTCCATCCTTGGCCCACACAATGCAAACTGTAACATCTTGTACTCTGCCAACACCTTTTATGACCCCTGTCTTTATGTCTGTAGCACCACCTGTGACTCATATGGCATAGCTGCTCTCAGTACCATCTTGTAGACCCTCCATGTCAGAATTTTTGGCACCCGTCTGTCAAAGGTCACTCTGGACACTCTTCTTCACACACTGCACCATGAATGCTTTGTCTTCTACAACTGTGTTCCAGACTCAAAATTACTGTGAACTTATTGTCCACAGTATTTGACATCATATTGCTTCATCAACTGTACTCCCTGCATTCTAAACATTCCTGTATCCTCCCTCTCAGTGACATGCATATACTCTGTTTAGTCCTGCTGACCTTCATTCCTATCCTCTGTAAAGCATATCTCCCGCTCCCCAGGGGTCTCATACACCTGTACCCTACTCTCAATACAGATCACATCATCTGCAATAACCATAGTCCACGTGGACTCCTTATGTGATCTAATGGGTCAACCTGTACATCACTATTGCAACAGAAGTCATGATGTTTGTACATAGAATAACTGTAATGTCACTGGTGTCTGTCTTATATGGGATAAGGTGGCATCTACACGTCTGTCATGCCAGTTTGTGACCATGGCCTGCTGTGACATATAAATATCCAATAATCTGATATAGTTGATAACATCAGCAGTGTCTGTGGAACACAAAAGGACAGTGTCCCTTAGGCTGCTGTAAAACGCTCTGTTTAGCATCCTCCAGCAACTCATACACATACAAACATTGTTGACTACAGTGAGATTAGAACCCCTATCTATGTTTACAGACAAAACAGTCTTACAGACTACAGAGCAGAGCATTTAAGGCACAAACCACAGCATAAGTCTGAGCTTAACAACACTGCAGGAGATCTTATGGTAGTTGAAAACAGTAGGCCACATTGGGGAAAAGAGGTTGGGGACCTGCCTCGAGTAGGTGTTTGTGGATGCACCAAAACAGTGCAAAACCATGCCATTTGTGAACTTATTGTGGGATACACACTTCTGCTTGGGTTTACGCGCACACACACACACACACACACACACACACACACACACACACACACACACACACACACACACACACACACACACTTGACTGCAGTGAGATTAGAACCCATACCTATTTATGCTGACAGACTGCAAAACAGAGCACTTAAGGCATGCATGGCAGCACAAATCAGAGTTTTACAGGACTACAGGCAATCTTATAGTAGATGATATCAACAGGCCACTTGGGTACAAGACGCTAGGGACCTGCCTTGACTGGGTGTTTGTGGAAGCACCGAAACAGTGTAAAACCATGCTATTTATGAATGCAGTGTAGAATACACACTTCCACTTGGCTTTATACACACACAATTGACTACAGTGAGATTACAATTCCTAACTATCTAGGCTTATAGATTACAGAGCAGAGCAGTTAAGGCATGCACCACAGCACAAACTTGAGTTTAATCCGATTGCAGGTGATCTTATGGTAGATGACATCAGCAGGCCACGTGGGGGCAATAGTTTGGAGATCTGCCACTACTGGGTGTTTGTGGAAGCACAAGAACAGTGCAAAACCATGTGATTTGTGAACTCAGTGTGGGATACATACTTTTACTTGGGCTTATATACACAGACACACACACACACACACACACACACACACACACACACACACACACACACACACACACACACACACACACACACACACACTTCACTGCATTGAGATTAGAACCCTTACCCATCTAAGTTTATGGACTACAGAACAGAACACTTAACACACTCCACAGCACATGTCTGATTTATGCAGTACTGCAGGTCAACTTATACTACATAACATAACCAAGGCATGTGTTCAACAACAGTTTTAGAGGCCTGCATAGTCACAGTGGCTCATAGTGTCATCTGAGGCTAGTAGCCTGTAAGAATACTGTTTAGTAGACTAGTTATGTGACAACAGTGCCTTTACTGAGCCTAATTTTCTGTTTGCGTTTGGATGAGCAAGCCTGTGAGCACATTTGTTTCGTCCTCCCCATGAGAGAGAACACAACATCATATATCACAACTTGTAGAGGTTATGATATATGTGTGGAAAACTCAAGGTGATCCAGGGTTGTTGAACATGTTGATGCCACTGCTTGTGGGAAGACATTGGTATAGCTTGTCAATATATGCACATATACTTAAATTTTGGCCTCAGTTTGCAATGGTTCCAAATGTAGTCTTAGGGAATACATAGTGTCTGAGAATGATATGGCACCATATCTCTCAACTGTCCAGATTTTAACATACTGTCCAGATGTTTGACTCATATTTGTTGTGTGTTTCACACAATAATGTGGCTTCCTGTAGCATCTATGGCAAATCATTGAAAAATGAGGTCAGTAAATAATGGCAGACCAATGAATTTCACACGTCATATCCTTCCCACAATTCTTGGAAATGCAATGCCTGTTAATCAGCTTTCTAAGTTTGTAAGTGCAATATTTGAAAATTGTCCCTATGTTTGGACCTTTTGCCCAGATTACTTTTTGTTTTGTTTTGATTTCCTACTCTATGAGCTTTATAGGTTTGTAGGGCACTATGGACACACAAACACACACACACACACTCACACACACACACACGCACACACATATGCATAGATTTTATATATATATATATATATATATATATATATATATATATCATCTTCTTTCGGCTGTTCCCGTTAGGGGTCGCCACAGTGGATCACCTGTTTCCATTTCTTCCTGTCCTCTGCATCTTGCTCTGTCACACCAACCACCTGCATGTCCTCTCTCAGTACATCCATAAACCTTATCTTAGGCCTTCCTCTTTTCCTGTTACCTGGTAGCTTCATCCTTAGCATCTTTTTCCCAATATACTCCGCATCTCTTTTCAGCACATGTCCAAACCAACGTAATCTTGTGTCTCAGGCTTTGTCTCCAAACCTTCCAACCTGGGCTGACCCTCTAATATACTTATTCCTAATCCTGTCCACCCTCATCACATCCAGTGCAAATCTTAACATCTTTAACTCTGCCACATCCAGCTCAGACTCCTGCCTTTTTGTCAATGCCACTGTCTCCAACCCATATAACATAGCTGGTCTCACTACCCTCTTGTAGGCCTTCCCTTTCACTCTTACAGGTACTCGTCTGTCACAAATCACTCCTGACACTCTTCTCCACCCACTCCATCCTGCCTGTACTCGCTTCTTCACCTCTCTTCCACACTCACCGTTACACTGAACTATTGACCCCAAGTATTTAAACTCATCCACCTTCGCCACCTCTACTCCTTGCATCCTCACCATTCCTTTATCCTGCCTCTCATTCACACACATATATTCTGTCTTTTATATATATATATGTATATATATATATATATATATATATATATATATATATATATATATATATATATATGTATATATATATAAAGAGATAGAGAGAGAGTGAAAGAGGGACAGACACAGAGGAAGATATATAGAGAGAGTGAGACACAGATCTCAACTACTTAGAACAAGACATCCAGACAAAGCCATAAATAATGCGGGCAACAAAGGGCCAAACATGGGGACAATTTTTAAATATTGCTCTTACAAACCTAGAAAGTTGATATAATAACAGGTTTTGCAATAGAATTAGTTTACTGAATGGTATGCAGTCTGAATCTCAAATGTTTGTCATTATTTTCTGACTTCAGTACTAAAAGATTTGGCAGTGATTTGTCAGAAAACCTAATTTTTATGAATAAAAGGTCAAAACGATGACACAAAAATCTGGACATTGTGTGAAAATCTGTACAGGTGAGAGGCATGGAGTGAGAGAGAGGAGAGAGAGAGAGAGAGAGAGAGAGGTGGGGGGGGTGCTATAGAGTGAGAAGCATCGGATTTGCACTGTGGTTAACTAAGTGGACATGCATGCATGCATGTTTGCCTTTTTTTCCTGTTTGCACATAAGTAAGCAGTGCACAAACATTGCTCACATCCGAGACTTACCATTATGTAATGTATACCTGTCACTGCATCTCACTACTATCTCTATGCTAGGCTGGGATTTTACAATTACTAATGGCAATAATTGAATGCAATAATTGAATGTATCTGGTGTCTGTGTTGAGTAGTGTGACATAAATCCTCTTTCACTATTTCTGTAATGCTGTGCTATGCACAAACAGCCTAAGCCTTATCAAAAAGGTGTTGAACATGCATCTAATTGTGATTAACACTCATTTATTGTGGGTTTGTGGGCAGCATAGATGAGTTACTGTTATGCAATTTACAAGGGGACACCCCTGTTTTGGGGGGTGGGGGAACAAACCACATCTACTCTTAGGATACAGAGAAGTCTGAAGTCAAAAACTGCAATGCGTAGCCTCACTCTCTAACTTCTGTCTTGAATGATGTACCAGTAATCTGTTGGAGATGGACTGTATGAAGGTTTCACGCATGAGGCCTACTACTTACAAATGGGCACATACTAGTAAAATTGTGTCAGTAGTCACATGTTACATAATTTTCTGTACAAATACACCACTGTTTACTTGCATACTGTACCAAGTTCATAGATATAAAGGATATATCAGAATATTCCACAAGACTACAGTGTAGGTTAAGGGCCTACTTTACAAATGCAGCAGTTGAGACAACTGTAGTTCATGGCTGACTCTGATACAAGCAGTACACAGCCAATACATGGATAGGTGCAGGTCATGCGAGTTGTCTGGCATTCTTTTCTTATGTATGTATGTGAGTAACACAAAGGTATTAGTCCATAGGTCCCTAAGTGGTCAGTAAATGTGCTATGTGTTGTTTCTTAGCCAAATCAAGAGCATACTGAGCATGCCTACATCAACCCACAGGGACAGCAGCTGAGGGCTCCTCCTCTGAGTTCTCCTATGACTGTTGCTGTGGTGACCTAGGCATTGGTGGGGGGATGTGTGTCCCTTTCCCTTGGTGATCCTGCTGCAGCTGTTTCCACAGGATCAGATTGTGAAGCATAGCATATACTGTGAGTATTTGTGTACATGTGCATGCAGTATACTACAAGGCTCCACCGGATATATCCAGGCATCAGAACCGTAACTTCAGAAGCCCAAACTCACACTCTGTGATGTTTTTAGTTTGTGCATGTGCCTCATTATGGCATTCTTCTGTGGGAGTGCATGCGTTTCTAATGGGTGTCATCATCCACGGTTCCAAGGCATAATCAGCATCTCCCACTAAATGCCCCTGTGGGATGTCTCCCTAGCAAACATCTGGTACATCTGTGATGTGTGCCAGATATGGGAGTCACAGTAACTGCCAGGGGTGCCAGCACACACATTCAAGATAAACCCCTGGGCATTGCACACGACTTGGCAGTTAATGGAGTGGTATCCCTTTTGGTTAATTTAGATTATACCCTGCTCACCAGGGGGTGCTTTGTTGTGTACAAAAGTGCAATCTATGGCACTCAGTACTTCAGGACAGTGAACTACATGGTAGAACTGTTGCATATTGCTGCCCCTCTTCTCAGGGGAAAGGGGATAAGATATATGCTCACTGGCATGTATGAGCATAGCATCCAGAAATTGGTGGAGTATCCTGGATGCTGATGCCTTTGACACCCTCATCATGTCTGCAGTTAGTCTTTGAAAACTACCTGTAGCTAATATCCTAAGGGCTACACATACCATAGTCTCCACTGGGATGGTCTCCCCTTGGTTGGCTCTGGCTCTGAGTTGAGGGTGGCAGAGATCATAAAGTTCTTGTAATATGTCACTGTCCACCCTGTAGCGCTCTACAATCTCCAGCTCATGTAGCACCTGGAAGGTTACTCTGACCCTGAACACTCTTCTCCTTCTAGGCCGAGGCCTTATGTCAGCAGTACTAGCAGCATTGACTTCAGTCTCTAGCACATGCAGATGTAGAATAGCTGCAGCAGACCCTAGCATTATCTCAGTTAAAATGTCAAAGTCACAACTCCAGTGGTCTTGAAGTATTGAGGGAAAATCAGAATGCAGGCTGTATGCATGCTTTATACATTTCTTGGGTAAGTCCATCATGTGGGATTGGCTAATTAATATGAAATTCACCTGCTTAGGATATAATTAATATGATTTAAAGGTCCTGTTACATTGTACAGTAGTACGCTATGTGCACTGGTATGCTGCAGAGCGTCTGTGTATAACTAAAGTAAGAAGTGTAAAAGTTTTTATTTTCATCCCTGTCATGAAAATATACAGAAAACAGTAATTAATGCAACTTACATTTCATTTGTATAACCTGAGATGTGAGAACAGTATGAGAAATGTTGCTATACTCTGTACTTGACCCCAGGACCATCTGCACTCCAATCCAATACCTAAGACATGGTGCCACAAGAGTAGTTATGCATGTCCCAGAAATGGAGGGAATGAGCACAGTGCAGCTCTGTTTACCAGGTTTGCTTAATGCCCAGCAGCGCTCAACAATATTGACTGAATGCATCTGGCTTCTATTTTGGTATGTCTAGCTCATGTCTGATACATGGGTGCTCCACTCGTCCAAAGACGATATGCATTACCATAACTACCCTTGAGAAAATTTGCACTGCACAAACACATGCAATACACCCAAAAAACAAGAAAGTTACCTGACACACACCCCTAATGTCATCAACATCCATGGTAAACATAAACACAGTATAGGAGCTTACATGAAGTGAACAGCCCTACACAGTTCCTGCTTTTTGTGATTCAGCAAATCCACTGTTTTTGCACTCATTTGCATAATATCCATGCCAAATGCCTGGAAACTACATGATCAGCTGTCATTTAAGTTGGGCAACAGCACGGGAGCACTACATTACAGACACAGGGTGGGGTATTACTGCACCCATTGTGACACTACTCTTTTTAATGATGTTTCCATTATTCATATTTAAAACCTTATGTGACAAGCACCACACTGTGCAAACGTGGTTAAAAAGTATTTTACATTTATACTGTTTTGACACCCCCAGTGCTTTTGAACATCTGCAGTGTATACATCAGCCATTATATGTACATTGTTACCTTTTCATGGCCATTCTCCATATATCTGGAGTTTTACATGTGCTTGATTCTGAGTAGACTCCTGTACGTGGAATATTTCCGCCTACACTACCAACATGGATACTGAGTCTACACGGTTGTATTTAAGGTTGTTGGATCGCTCCATCATGTTGTTTCATTTCATTTGCATAAATTTCAGTTACTTTTGCTGACATTTGCATTCCACGAAAGTTTTCATAATTGCATGTGAGTGCACTTGATTGCGTGCCACTACACGGAGTTTACTGAATCTAAAACTCGACACGCCCATGTTTGCATCACTATACAATGAGCACATGGACAAAATGACAGTATAAGTTTTATTTAATTCTCCCATAGTGATATTGTCATAAAGGAAGTAATGAGTTTAGCAGTATTTACACACACACACACACACGCACACACACACACACACACACACACACACACACACACACACACACACACACACACACACATGCACATTCACAGTGTCACTGCACATGCACTGACATGAAATATAAATATGTCTATTATTGATCAAGTCTCAAATGATCGAAAAGCAATTTCTCAGTGACAACTGATAAAGAACACAGCTGTTATAAAACCTGCTATAACTTTGAGCTTCTCTCACTGAAAACAATGCTTTCCTGCTCACTCCACACTCTTTAATTTATATAATTTGTGGAAATTAGAAAGTCACCAATACCATGCATAGTGCTCTTGCAGATACTGTGATAATGCACTACATATACATTAGTGGGAAATGCTTTGAGTAATAGTAAAACCGGGGAAATGTGACTTGTATCTCAGAACCCATCCATATTTCACTCAATTAAGGGCATATAAGTAGATAAAAGGAAGATGAGGGGATATTACGACATCTAGTAATGTAAGAAGCATGGGTGCAATGCTTATGGTTTGCAACAGCCAGATTTCACAGATTAAATTTTTTTAATTGCAATGGAATACTGTAAAAGAATACCACTATCAATACTCCATAACAAAAGGTGACAGAAAAATGTTACCTGTCGACTGGTCTCCAAAATCCACACTTCAGTATGTAAGCAAGCACGGATTATGAACTGTAAATCATTAATACAGGGGACAAATCAGGACATTTGAAAGGGTGCTTGATGACACTGAAATGCTTTTGCATTGCACTGACCTAGTACTGGTATGTTATGCTAGAACTTTGAGAATGCATGTTTCATATGATATGTTCCTATAGTGTTGTATGCTACATGATATGACACAAAATCACTGAATCCATGGCCTGTCTCTAGTAAGAGATAATGATGCCAATACAATGTAACTCCATATGAATTGCAGAAGGAGTCAATACTGGGCACATTGCAGGTGCTGCAAAGAGTGATTCTGGCTAATATCTAAAATTGAAACAATGCTAATTTCATGAACTTTAATCATACTTTGACTTAGGGATGGGGTCCATACCTTTCATGGTATTAGAAATCCAAAAGACTTGGAGAAATTAAAAAAGAAGATGATAATACAGGTAATGATGAGACAAGAAATCTGACTGAACTCACTGGTTAAACTAGTGGAAGCTTATAAGCTTGGGCAATACTGCACCATTTTAACACAAGATAGAACTGTGGGCTACTGTAGACAAAGTTTTTCATGCTGCATGACAGAATGTTAAACATTTATTGCATTCACTAACACCACCAACTATGTGAGCCAAATACAAAAAGACAAATAATAGATAACTGTTTGGAAACACTTGGGTATAACATATATGACATAGAAAAACCAAGTCTGAAAAAGTTTTAAATGCTGGGTTGCCTATCAAGCCTACATTAGTCCTGACAGAGATGAATATGCAATTGCCAATTCAACTGTATCAATATGGTAAGAATATCTTTCATATACATACTATAGGTTCATAGGTAGGTATAGGCTATCGGCCCTAGGGCCCATACAAGCCTAGCCAAAAAATGTACCCTGGCTTTCACCACCCAAGAAAATTATTTTCCTGTGCCCCTGTCGAGCAGAGTCACAGAAGTGATCCCCGGGGTGAATTTCCCATTTCCCATCCAATCATCAAGATTTTTCTTGAAGAGTGCTAATGAGGAGCTCTGTTTGACATAGATAGGTAGTCTGTTCCAGAGTATGGGAAGTCTCTGGGACAGGAATCTACCCCTCCAGCATGTTCGGTTTATTGTGGTGACAAGGTTTAGGTCCCTAGAGCATGTAGCTCAGAGGGATTGGGATTTCTTTAAGTGGAGCATGTCCAACAGCTCTGGGTTTGACATAGCTTTGTATGTTAGGCAGAGATCGCCCCTGAGTAGGCGATATGCGATGGAGTAAAGCTGTAGTTTTTTGAGACGGTCTGCATAGGGCATCTGTTTGAGGCCAGTAATCCTCTTTGTGAGGTATTTCTGTGGTCTTTCCAGTTGTTGTAGATGTCTTGTGAGATACATACCAAAAGGGGCGTTGTACTCTATAATGGGTCTAATGAGTGATGAGTAGAGGGGAACAATGACCTCTTTTTTTCTGGATGAGAATCCTTTTGTGATGAGATGAGCCACGTAGAAGGATTTCCTGACCACTGTGGCGATGTGATTATCAAAGGAGAGTACTGTCCACCTGTATCTCAAGGTCTCTTATCACATTTTCGGCATTGAGTAGACTACCAGCTATGTGGCAGTTCATGGGTACAGAGTTTTTACCAAAGGGGATGACAATACACTTTTTGGCATTGAGCTTCAGGCCATGGCTTTGACACCAGATATCTGTCTCAGTGAGGCCTTTTTGTAGTTTGTCCACATCGTTAGGAGTTTCGATTATGTCCTAGTTTGCAGTCATCTGCAAACTTTGTTAGCCAAAGACCTTCTGTGTTGGCCTGCACTTCAGAGAAGTAGATACCAAACAGGAGAGGACCCAGGACTGAACCCTGTGGTACTCCACTTGTCACTGGTCTGATGTCGGATTTGGAATCCGCTACTTTCACCATGTGGGTTCTGTCTGTGAGCCAGTTAGCAACCCATCTTGTGACATAGGGATTTATACCTTGTTTAGTGAGCTTATCTATAATTCCAGAGTGGGGGATGGTGTCGAAAGCCTTGGCGAGATCTAGATAAGCTGTGTGAACCATTTTACCCTCATCTATGGCTTTGGTGACTGCTTCAAAGAAGTCAATCAGGTTTAGGAGACATGATCTGCCTTTTACAAATCCAAACTGGGTAGGGTCCAGAGTTTGGAGATTACCAATGTCTTTGTTTATGAGTTCCACGATGATACATTCCATGGCCTTGCAGACCAGGCTTGTCAGGCTAATGGGGCTGTAGTTCCCGGGGTCCGTCGTGGCTCCCCCTTTGTGGAGTGGGATAACCGTTGTGGTGCACCATTCAGTGGGTACAAAGCCTGAGGTGAGGCTATGATTGAACATGGTACTTAGGTAGGGTGCCAGTTCATTCTGTAGTTCGTGTAGAACGCAGCCTGGGATATTGTCAGGTCCCATGGATGCTGTGTTCTTGGCTTTGGAGAGTGTATTTTATACCTGTGCAGCCATGATTATAGGAACTTTGCATTCTTCAGGTATAGAGGTGGGCCCTCTAGGGGGTGAGAGGGGGGTAAAGTTATCACTGAACCTGTCTGCTAGGATGTTGGCAATATCAGTTGGTTCTGTATATTTAGTGCCATTGTGCTGTAACTCAGAGCAGATCTGAGTGTTCCCATTCAGATTCTTGACTTAGCTATAGAATGCTTTGTGGTTGTCTTTAGAGTCAGTGGCAATTTTGTTTTCGTAACTAGCTTTGGAGGATTTTATGAGGGATCTCAGATTCTTACTGAGGTTGACCAGGGAGTTCCTCCAGTCATGGGATTTTACTCTTTTTTGCAACAGTTTCTTTCTTCTGTTGTAGAGTTTGTTTATGGCAGAGGACCACCAGATTGGCTTCCTTTTTTTGGAGGATAAAATCTTGGTTCTATTAGGGATAGCATGATCCATGCACTCGTGTAAGTGCTTATAAAGTGCATTTGTGTAGGATTCGGCAGTCATACCTCTATTGTCTGTCTGCATGGGTGTCATGAAGTTTGCCACTTCTGTTTTAAGAAGTGTGAAGTTGGCTTTGGAGAAGTTTTTTACGATGGTTTCCCTAATTGGGGGTGGGGGTGGGATGTGGATGTCTAGGCTGATTAGCTTGTGGTCGGATCTGACCAACGAGGAATTGACCTCTGGTGTGGAACACCGGTTTCCCATGTTGGTAATGACCAGGTCTAGGATATTGCTGCCCCTGGTGGGGGTGTGAATAAGTTGATCCAAGGTGTTGGAATTTATGAATTCTAGAAATCGTTGAGCAAAAGAGTTGGTACATGAGTAGTTATCCAGTTAATGGTGGGGAAGTTGAAATCGCCCATTATTAGGGTGTTGGGTTGTACCCTAATACTTTCCAGTGTATCAAGAAGCTTAGCCAATTGTTTAAGTCAATCATTTTGTCCTTGTACTGTGGTATCATTCTGGGTGATGGCATGATGCTACTCAGGGTTAGGGTCATACCTGCCTGGGATACAAGATCAGAGAGCTCCTCCATGTCTTTTTTCATGTAGTCCAGGGAGGTACATCTCAGGTCATTCACACCAACATGGACAATGACAGTGTCATATTTGTACTTGTTGTGGCGTGACCTGAGTGCATGCGTTATGTGGCGGATCCTGGCACCTGACAGGCAGCTGACAGTAACTTTTTCCTTGTTTAGTCTAATGAGTGGAACATCAGTATGCCTGACTATAGAGTCACCTATGACTAGAGTGTTGGGTACGTTGTTATGCCTTATGGGCTGTGGTTGAGTGGCACACTGAGTTTGTGGGCTATGTGTCATTTGGGTTGTGTTGGGGGGGTAGAGTTTGCTTGCGTTTATGCTTTGGATGTCCCTGATGCTTGGGCAGGTTTTTATTGAGAGCCTCCGTGAATGTAGGTGTGTGTTTTGTGTTTCTATGTGTGTGTTTTGGTGGTGTAGGTTTTGAGGTACTATGTGATGAGTGTGGTGTGGTGCAAGTGTTTACCTTCTCCTCTTGACTGTCTAGTCCAGTCTTGGGTGAAGAGAGCTTTGCTTCCAGTTTGGCTATATAAGTGCATCTCTCACAGGTTGTAGTGTTGGGTGGTAGGAGGAGAGGGTTGTCTGTGTACATGAGGCAATTGCTGCATTGCCCCAAGATGCCCAGATTTATCAGGTAGACAGGAGAAATCACTGGGAGCTGACCCTTAGACATGCCTGGATAAGTGCTTATTTATTAAGTACTAAAAACTGCTTTCCACTAGACAAGTGAGGAATGTTGAGTGGACCAGGTAAGTTTGATTAATCAAAAGTAGCAGTGATGTATTCAAGCAGGTTTATTTGAAAAGACCAAAATCCCACATTACTAAATCTGTCAAGACCGAGATGACACTGCCGAAAATTCACATGAAAGCACACTCGGAACACCGATAATGAACTCCAGGAAAATTACCACTTGTCCATCACCATAAAAAACACAAACCAAAACAAATCAAAACCACAGATGTGGGGTATTTCAGCCCCCACTCCCCCCATACCCCCCCAACTAAATAAAACAACTCCAAGATTGCACTACAGTGGGGAAGGGGAAAAGTTCACCATGGTGGCCAAGTGGTTCTTTTCCCACAGTAAAATTTCGGTGTTCTGAATGTTCATTCATGTGAGGTTTTGCAATTTCTTCTCGGTCTTGCCTGATTTGGTAAAGTGGGATGTTGGTCTTTTCAAGTACATCCATTTAAGTTTATACATTATACTCTCGTGAGCTTATAACCTAAGCCATTGCAGAAGGAATAGCATATAGCAAACAACAAGCAAATTTTTATTATCATTTAAACAATGACTCAGTAGTACTGGGAAGCAGTATATTCTGTACTTCTCTGGCTGCAGTTCTGTAAGGCAAATAAAGTTAATAAGCATTAATTGCACAATATAACAGAAATGCTGAACCTCACTATCTGGCAAATGTAAGGTGGTAAAATAAGGCACTAAAAAGAAGCCACTAACTGAAAATAATCAGACCCATTTCCAAGCAGTCATTCCTGTGTAGTTTATGACTCTAACAAGTATTTTACCCCCAAAAAACAACCATATATCAAATGTAATTCTAAATACTTTTGACTGTGAAAAACGAACACAGCACTTGTAACCACTGTAAAGTCAAAAAGTAGTGCTTGGACACGCTGTTAAATGTTCCAGGAAGGTTTATTCCAAAATTTAAAAAGATCCACGCTGCACCTAGTAGCAAAGATGCCAGACCATAAACGCTCTTACATACAATACAATTCCTGCGTTTTCGTCACTGAAGACTTCATCAGACAAAGATATAAATTTAATACACACATTTAAATACTAAAACAATTGATTAGTGAACAATTCCATTGGTCGATGAATCAATTAATCTCAGTCAAACACACCAATCCCTACCTAAAAATCATTAATATTAATTCTTTTCATGTTAAAGTGCTTAGTGCCATGAATTAAAAAATATGTTGTGTAGATATGTACTACTATTAAAAACTAGCTTCTATCCATATTTGTAATAAATAAATAAATATATATTATGAATAAATAAATAAATATAATAAATGTTAAAAATCATTGTTACTTTATATTCTTCACTTGTGTTTCTAATGAATGGAACTTGGATATTCATCCTGTGTAAATGCCATCTAGTGTCCATACTCTGAACTACTTTATATTTTGTTAGCTCTTAATTTAAGTAGGGGTGTTATGGTCAGGTATTCATTTATTCCTGGACTGGTGTTAGAGTCCAGATGCACCTGCCACCATAGTTCCTTGTTCTCCAAAATTTCCTCCCAAAGGCCTCCCCTTTTGTCAGGTTTGACCTGATCCAATACAAAAAATTCATATTTGGCCTCGGGACATACATTACTATGTTTGTAAAGTGCATTAGTATTTTTAGCCTTTGAGATGTCATAATTGTGTTCATAAATTCTACGTTTCAGACATCTCTCCGTCTTTCCAACGTAGAATGACTGACATATCTGACATATTGCTATGTACACAACTCCCCTACTATCACAATTATAGTAAGTCCTACTTTTAACCCTTCTCTTTCGACTGTCTATATATATTTCTGCCTTGTTAGTAATGTACGGGCACTGTGGGCATCTTCCACATTTATAAGTCCCACATCTTCTTGTACTATTATCCCTTATTTTATTATTTCCCCTTTCCAAAATTTTACCTATGTTTGGTGGATTTTTGAATACTATCCCAGGTTCCATTCTAGGTATCTCCTCTATGTCCGTTAAAATACTGAATTTTTTCCATTCTTTTTTAAAAAAGTCATATAATTTTGTATTCGAACTATTGTAATCCAAAACTAGACTTCTCCTGTAGCCATTTTGATCATTTTTCTTTTTGTCTATTTCTGTATGACACCCTGATCCAGTTTTATTTTGATTCCCCTTACCTATTAAGGGTTCAAATCTACCCGGTCTTCCCTTTTCTACCTCATCTCTAAGTTTATTAATAAACTCCTCTGGGTAACCTCGTTCTTTAAACATTTTGTGTAATAAGTTACATTCCACCTGAAAATCGGAGTCATTAGATGTCATTCGAGAACCCCTAACAAATTGTCCTTTGACAATGTTCTTCTTGCTATGTATGGGGTGAGCACTATTATAATGTAGGTATGAATTGACGTAGGTCTCCTTCCTATATACCTTACTCTCGAATTTTCCATTTCTTTTGTATATTTCTACGTCAAGGTATTTTAAAGATTCTGTGCTGATAGTGTAGGTAAACTTCAAAAACTTTGTAGTGTGATTGATATACTCAAAAAATTCCATAAAACTTTCATCACTCCCAATCCAAAATATGACAATATCGTCCAGGAACCTATGGTATAAAATCCATTGTTCCTTGAACTTACAATTGATGATGAACTGTTCTTCCCATTTGGAAAGTACGATATTGGCATATGTGGGGGCACAAGCGGCCCCCATGGACACCCCTGTTTTTTGTTTGTAATATTCACAGTTAAACATAATAAAATTGTATTTTAATACCGTGTCCATTAATATCACACTCGCTACCTTGTCATTGAGACTCAAACTCACGTCTTCAAACACAGATTCTTCAAATAATTTCATACCTTCAACATGTGGTATACTTCCAAACAAGTCGATGACATCTATTGTAATGAACCTAATATCATCCCTAAACTTGTCTTGATTTAATTCCCCCAAAAAATTCCAAGAATCTTTAAGAATTTGCTTATTATTGACCCAAATGTGTTTGGTCTTGTAGTCAACAAACTTTGCTAGGGGGACAGTTTTAGAACCCTCAGCCGAAACAATGGGTCTGAGGGGTGGGTCTACCATATCCTTATGGATTTTCGGTATTCCGAATATGGTGGCTACCCTAGGTTTCTTAACTTCCAAATACTTAAAAGTTTTATCATCTATTATTTTTTCTATCATTAAGTCCTCTAGAATAGAGTCAACCCTATGGTATGCTACATTAATTTCATTTAATGATACCCCAGTATATTTCGTTTCATCCCTTAGGATAGTGTTCATCTTTCCTTCGTACAAAATTTTGTCCATAAAGACTATCCCCCCACCCTTATCAGGTTTCATAACCCTCAATGATGTATTCCTACTCAATTCTTTTAAGATTTCATTTTCTTCATTACTCAAGTTGTATTGTACCCAACTGTTATTATATTTTGTCCTTACTAAATCAATCATAATGTTTTCAAAGTTTTTTATTTGAGGGATTAATGGTGGGTTATAGATGGACTTTCTTCTCAATGAATTTTCACCCCCTCCCTCCCTATTAAAGCCCATCCTGGAAGCCATTACTTCCAAATTAATCTTTCTTATAAATAATTTGACATCTAGAATTGTACGAGTAAAGTCCCCTCTACTCTTAGGTATATATTTTAGTCCTTTGCTTAATAATGAAAAATGGTTTGGATTTAACTCAAGTGAACTAAAATTATAAATGGTAAAATTATCATAGGTGTGTTTGACAGTATTGCTTAGTATCTTATCAAGTACAGTTGAATTGGTCTTTGGGTTCGGGGTATCTAATAAAATCTCCCCTGCCACCCTTTCCCCCCCCAATTCTGAAAATTTTCTCCGTAATGGTAATTACCTTCTTGTGTACCTTCTCTATTCTGTATGGGGGGAAAATCATTGTCATAACATACTGTATTCTTTCCATATTCCTCTCTTGTCTCTTGCCTATTCATATAATGTACTTTCTTTGAATTGTTGTTCCTAATCACTTTACGTGTATTGTAGTGTGTTTGAAAGTTAGGTTTAGGATAACTTGTTTGGTTTTCGTATTCCATAACATCCCTTTTCAATTTTCCCAACTTTCTCTGTATCACTTCCTCACATTTCATATCTATATGTTTTCTCATAGAAAAATATCTGTCGTTTTCCTCTTTAATACTATACATTAAGTCAGTAGTAATACATGTGTCCAGTACAGTAATGGATTCCCCCAATTCCCTCTGTTTACTATTATTCTCCTCAATAATTAACTTAATAACCTCTAACCCACAGTTATTGAATACCTTAAGTAAACATTCATGGAAGTGGGATCCAATAAGCACATTATTTGGGAATTTAAAAACCCTTAAACCCTTAGGGACAATTTCCCTCTCTAAACATTCATGTAAATAAGCATTTTCAATACTTAATGTACGATATTTTAATAACATTTTATCCAATTTTGAAATTTTCATAGCATAACTTTCATTGTCTTCAGTACCAACATTGTTACTATTAAACTCATTACTAATATTAAAATGAAAGTCACGTTTAAGCCATTCCGTAGTAGATTTTTTGATAGGAATGGCTTTAGAAAGAACAGTACCTTGCAAACTTGTCCCCAGGTTTGCATTTCTTTTTGGGATAGCGCCCTTATCCCTTCCGTTGGTGTTCCTTGCTTCATCCTCGTTCGATGTGTCCAGGAGTATCCCAGGGGTGTTGTTGGGGTTGAAATTAGTCCCAATAAGAAGATCGCCGGCTCCATCTTTGTCGCCAATCAGCTCTCTCTTCCGTTTCCCCCTGTGTCCATCTGGCTCCTCGGCTCCCTCGACACAATCAATAAAACGCTTACTTCCTCCAGCAAGGTTAGAACATAACGGAGTTAGCAGGTCAATGAGCTCCGTTAACTGACCTATGAGCCTTCTTGTTTGTCCCGCTTCCTCCTGTGCGACTGCACTCATCCTTCCGGTCCACGTAACAAGCGGTCCCTCCTCGGAAAACCACAAACTGTGAAAAACGAACACAGCACTTGTAACCACTGTAAAGTCAAAAAGTAGTGCTTGGACACGCTGTTAAATGTTCCAGGAAGGTTTATTCCAAAATTTAAAAAGATCCACGCTGCACCTAGTAGCAAAGATGCCAGACCATAAACGCTCTTACATACAATACAATTCCTGCGTTTTCGTCACTGAAGACTTCATCAGACAAAGATATAAATTTAATACACACATTTAAATACTAAAACAATTGATTAGTGAACAATTCCATTGGTCGATGAATCAATTAATCTCAGTCAAACACACCAATCCCTACCTAAAAATCATTAATATTAATTCTTTTCATGTTAAAGTGCTTAGTGCCATGAATTAAAAAATATGTTGTGTAGATATGTACTACTATTAAAAACTAGCTTCTATCCATATTTGTAATAAATAAATAAATATATATTATGAATAAATAAATAAATATAATAAATGTTAAAAATCATTGTTACTTTATATTCTTCACTTGTGTTTCTAATGAATGGAACTTGGATATTCATCCTGTGTAAATGCCATCTAGTGTCCATACTCTGAACTACTTTATATTTTGTTAGCTCTTAATTTAAGTAGCACTACTTTTTGACTTTACACTAAATACTTTTGAGCTGTTAGTAAAGAAAACACATGTTGCAGTGGTGAGAACCCCCTTTTATTGTGTCACCTGGCTAACAAAGATGCAGCATATCTCAGATCCAGGAGTGAGTCTATAAAATACTATGTCATAACTGAGGACCTAGTGAAGAGAAATGCAATAAAGGGGGAAAGGAAGCAAGGGAGGGAGGAAGGGAGGAAGGGACTAGATACTTGTCCATTCCTAACAGAATTTGACAGTTTGCATTATAAGCTTTTTTGGCAGTCTTAGTATTCCACTATGTTTTTCAGCGGCATAATGGTTACATTTGTAGTAATATAAGGTACATCATATCTTAATTTAATATTTAATATTTAATATTTTGATATTTAAATTTTATATTTCTTAGCATCATCTAGTATGTCTGGGTGTATCACCCTCCAAGTAAATCTCAGCTGTGAGTTCGGTTTCTAAATAAGAGCAAATGAAATCACAGGTACACAGTCAGAAATTGCAATGATTTCCTATGGGAAAAAGCAAACCATTTTCTGCCACTTAATATTTTTTCCTGCAGGCCAATGAAGCTTGGGAATTTTACCTCACCAAACTGTAAAGAACCCACGCAGCAGGTGAGATCTCCTTTTCATTCTCATGGCATTTTCTGAGATGTTACAGCAGCAGTTGATAAAGTACTGACATGCATGCTGCTTACCTTCATTTTGGTAAGACATTCACCACTGTTTCTCATAAGGGAAAACTGCTAAAAAAATACATGAATTTTCAATTCATATGTGATTGAATGGCTAAAACCATAGTTAACCAAGAAGGTGCTGGTTAATAGGCAGCACAATGATTCAATGATTAAGCCCTCAGCTTCATCGCTTCAGTTTCTGAGATTTGATCACCACTATGTTAAGTCTGCACAAAGTTCCACTGTAAGAGGCTTCTCCAGGCATTCTGTTTTCCTTCTAGAAACTTGACAGTTTTTCTGTTACTCTAAAAAAGCTTTCGATATAATGTGTTTACCCTTCCCCTTCTAACCTTGCTTGTGTCTGAAAATTGTCCTTGATGACAAGTTCACTTCTCAGGTTAACAAATAACAACTTAAAATGGTGCTGTAAGAAAGGATGGGGTTACCTACACATTATGTGAGGGTTTACCAGTCATATTACATTTTTTCTTGGATGAGGCCACAGCATCATGGGCTATACAGCCAAAAATAAAAGTACAAAAAGGACTCTAGATAAAAATATGTTGATAACTGCAAACTGGACAAAACATGCCAAAGCTCTCCAAGATAGTCTACAAATATATAAATATACCCAGTGCAGCAGGGATAACCTCACCTTAAATATAGCATTATAAGTATTGGTAAAAATGTAAACTCAATTATTGACTGATTGATTCATTCATTCATTCTCTAATTATCCATCCCATCATCTTCAGGGTTTTAGGTGAGCCATTGCATATCCCAGCACTCAGTAAGAACATATCACATGACATAGAACTACATCTAGAGTGGGCATCAATCACAGCAAATACAACCCCCCCACCACACACACATACACACACACACACACACACACACACACACACACACACACACACACACACACACACACACCATGTTCAAGCATAGGCAATTTTGAGGGCTGCCTATTCATCCATGGCACATCTTTGGGATATGGGAGATAACCAAAGCGTGCACTGAAAATGCTGCATAGAAGGTGAATCATTCATATCAAAAAAGATCTTGGAACAATCATGCAGAACAATTTAAGCTTTAACAAATGAGTATGTAACAACAGTTGCAGACAATTTATATTTTGACCAAATTTTATATGTCAAAGTCAGAAAATGTATGATCACTCCAGGGAGAATGCAATATGTTCCATTATTAAATATTGTACTATTCTGTAGCCTTAGGACAAGAAATCTGAACTTACTTCAAGATTTAAAATTATTTTTTTTCAAATAAAAAAAAAAAAAATGGCTGGGTTGGAAAACCTAACCAATATATATATATATATATATATATATATATATATATATATATATATAAATACGTCCTGGGCCTATAAGGCACTCTTGCAAAAGTTGAAAAGATAAGTATCTCTCTCATATATATATATATATATATATATATATATATATATATATATATATATGTATATATATATATATATATATATATATATGTATATATATATATATATATATATGTAGGACTTTTGATCGAAAAATCAAAAGTCCCTATCCAAAACCACTGAACACACTTTAACGACAGTGCTTTCATTGAAAAAGCACTGTCGTTAAAGTATGTTAAAAAAAAAACACAAAATCTACTTGAATACAGGGGGCAAGCCCCCCTGCACCCTCCGATGTGGGGGGCTGTGCCCCCCACACCCTCCCTACTTTAATATTCTCACTCCAAGGTCACACTATAGTGGGGAAAAGGGAATTTTCCCTTACCGCACCATAGTATGACTGGAACAACAAGCATACTTATGCAAAAGTGCTGCTTCGGTGAAAAGCACTTTCATGCAAGTATGCTCACCAATTTGGGATTCGGTGAAAGATGCAGTCGAGCATCTGTATGGATCCTATATATATATATATATATATATATATATATATATATATATATATATATATATATATATATGTGTGTGTGTGTGTGTGTGTGTGTGTGTGTGTGTGTGTGTGTGTCAGTACTGCAAAATGGAAAAAGCAACATTAAGAAAATTAATTCAACATATTCAGAAATTATTCAGATTACATTAGGTTGGGTTACATCTGCACATTATTTAAGAAAATGACTGATCTCAGTCTACTTAAAAGTGTATTTCTGGAACAGACAGATAACCCCAGCTCATGAAACTTAATGTTAAAAATAAATATGAAAAATCAAATAATAATCATAATAATAATAAGGAGCAGACATGTGACCAGGAATTTATTAAAGAGCCTAGCATGATTTTAACAGTTCTGATCCCACAACATGGTATTTTGTAATTCCAAGACATGCTGTTGGTGAGGAAATACCTCATTATCATCTAATTTGCATGCCTCTGAATCACAGTTATCACTGTGACATGGAGATCACTGCTGATCTGCATGTCAAAGTAGCTTACTTCTGCAACTGTGTCATGTAGACATTGGCTTCTTTCCTCCTTCATTCACTCTCCCACACACAATAGTACACATTCAGACATCAACATATGCACATATAGACACACACACACACACACACACACACACACACACACACACACACACACACACACACACACACACACACATGAGTGCACACACACACACACACACACACACACACACACACACACACACACACACACACACACGCACACACGCACACACACACACACACACACACACACATACACACCGCAGTGTGTCCCTGAGTTGTAGTGCCATTAAGGCACAAGAGTTTAGAGTAGTCACTGGTGGCTAGTAGCTCCCACCACTTCGATCCCCAGACTACATTAAAGGTTGGTAAATAAACATGTTCTTTTGGCTATGTTCACTACCATGAGCTGGTGTGACTGGCCTTGCTGATATACATTTTTGAGTGATTTCCTAAATCTCTCATAGTGTAGTTGCTTCCTGGAGGTGGTTCTGGGAGAGGGAGATTGCATGGCTAATTTGCATGTGCTGGTCCCCTAGACTGCCCAAATTAGCATTTATTATGGTCACAGAGCCATCCCTATACAGTTCTGCATGTCTTCATGCTAGAGTATCACACAGCACCATGCTTAGTCTGCTTTTGAATTGCAGTGGTGGTACTGCGGTAGCGTTGTCGCCTCACAGTAAGACGTTGTCCTGTTCGATTCTCAGCTAGAGTGTCTTCTGTGTGGAGACATGCGTGAATGGGCATACCTTCATTGAAGGTTGTGCATCAGAGCTGGCAACTCGGCACGTAAAAATCTACTGCCAATCATTAGTGGACCGGAGTTCCGCTGTGGCGACCCCTAACCGGGAAAAAGCTGAAAGACACAACAACAACCACAACATGTACATGAGATGGACACATTGCAGTAAACTTTATGGAGTCTCCCAATTATACAAAAATTTCCAAGAGTATGAAATAAACTTCCTGTTAAAATAAAGAAATCCAGTTTTTTTTAACTTTCTTCAAAAAATAATCCTGATCCATATATGGGGAGGAGAAAATGTCAGCAAAATGCTACTATAATCAAGCTTCTTGAAGGTTATTAGTTTGTAATCTTGGCAACTGATTCCATGAGTCTGTAAAACAAAGAGACAGATAATTTCATATATGCACTACATGTCAGATGCATAGCGGCATCTGTCTGTAATCATGCCTCTGCCACCAATCTGGGCTGCTGACCTTAGTTTCAGCAGAAGTTTAGAACAAATTGCACATATAAGTAGTGTCAGGGACTCAACAGGAAGCACACTTACATTTAGTGCAGAAGGCTATGATTCTACTTCCGCACCAGGTAGATCAATTACTTATGCTGCAGTGCAGCATAAGGGGGGGGCAGATGCTGCACTCCTGCAATGTCAAACTGAGGTCACAGTTTCTTGACGATAACTTAAGTGGTACTGGTAGTAAAAGATTCTACAGTAAGTATGAGAAAGAGTAGGGGATCTTTATTTTTCAAAAGTATTTGCTTTAATTACTTATTTACATATTTACTGACTCGGGTAATATTACGCAATATCCATCTTCAATATAATAAAAAATCTACATGAATGCATTTCAACAATAAATAATAAATCTGTTAATGATTTAAATCTAATTCTCCCCCACTCTTTTTGCCATAACCAAAACCTAATTTTGCCCAATATTTCAGTCAAATTCCATTTTTATTAACTAAAACCTTTTTTATTCTAACCTCCCAAATATTTCAAATAACTCAAAATAACACTTAATCTGTCTTATTAATCAGTTTCTTGCTTTTATCACCATAATATCCATGTAAAATCATATTCATATCTTTCAATTTTTTAATTTCCCACAATAAAACTTTCAAAAACCTTTATCTGTAACTTCTTTACACTTTCACACCTAGCAAAACATTTTCTATAGTTTCTATGTTTTCACAAAATAAACATAATCTTTGTGACATTATTTTATGTAATATATTACCATTTACCGGTAACCTATTTATTCTTAATCTCCACAACAAAATCCTGACTGTCATATATCTTTCAAAGCCTTTTTTTCTTTCACAGCTTTAATAATATTCCAACCTATTGATCCTCAAAGATTAACCTCATAACACATTTTAATAATATAATTACACCAAAACCTTTCTCAAAATTATTGTATTATGTTTCCCAATCCCCATGTCATGATTTTGTTTTTATATTCCTGAATCTGTATATTTTCAGAATTCCATCTTCTTTTAAAACTACCTTTTTTTCCCACTATTCTCCACCTTTTGTAAAATGAATCAAACCCCTAAAACATTTTTATCTTATCTCAATTAACATTGTAAAAACATTCATAGAAACAACATACATAATTTGATTTATTATGCCTAAATGACCTTCTTTACTTTTGAAATACAAAATCCATCTATTCACAGGATTCAACTGACTACAACTACCCCAAAAAATGATTGTATAAATTCATTTTTTTTAAAACTTAAACACTGAGTAACAAGGTCACACAGTCAAAACAATCCATAAAAACTAAAATAAAAATCTAACCAAGCTAGAATTTCCATTGTGTGAGTCCTTACAGCCTCTTGCATTAAAGGTTACATGGGTTGTATGCAAATGACCCTTTATGGACATCAGGTGTTTCAGCTATATGGCAGTTCTGAATGTCCATGACTTTTTCCCCTTTTTTATGTTTTTTATGGACAAATTCAGGTCAATAAAGCCAAACTCTACTAGCTCTTCCCATTTTAAGTCTGTTATGGACAAATCCAGGCCAATAAATCCAGTCCCCTCTAGCTGTGCCCTTTTTAAAACTTGGAAACTTGGTATCATATAAATCTTAGTTATACAGCCCATTTTACAAAATATAGGTAAGATAATTAAATAAACCTTTTTCTTAAATGGCATCCTAAAACCTTTCCACAAATTTACCTTTTGATTTAATTTTCTCAGTAATACCATCCCATTGTTCACAAATAACCTCTTTCATTCCAAATCAAACTTACCCCATTTAACTGAAAACTTAATAAATTCTCTTTCTTCTACTTTACCTAACCCATAACTCTTATATTTACTCATTTCTAATCCCACCTCCCCAAGCAATTGGTAAAATACCTAATCATTCTTCCTACTCACCGTTCATCCTTAGCTACAATAATTCAATTTCTGCATATGAAACAAATTAGGAATATACACAGCATCACTAACAACATACCTACTGTCTATTCCGTATCACACATATTTACCCCAAATGCATTCATAACTAAAGAAAACAAAATCACCCTAATTGGAAATCCTTGTCTCAAACCCCTTCTCATATAAATTTCAGAACCTATCCATCCATTTACCAGAAACCTAACATTAGCTTTATTGTGCATGATTGATACACTTTCAAAATATTACCCTTCATGCTATACTTTTTCATAATGAAACTTTTTGGCTCACACAATCATATGTTTTTCTTACACCCCCACTAATAATTTAACATCTTTACCTTTACACAAAACATCCCCCACTACCTCTCTTACTAATACTAACAAATCCTGACTACATTTACCTTTAACACCAGGAATCCCACTCACCAACACTTCATCTACTACTTCACCATACCTAACCTGCAATATTTTCATAAAAGTCTTATAGTCTACATTATGTTATCAGACTCTGATTTTTAATGTCTCTCTCTTTTCACCTTTTTTATATAATTTTATAACACTTTCACAAATCTCTTAATTTAATATTCCATCATGCATGCACTCATTGAAAGATATATTTCACTGTATTACCTTTAATCTTTTATGTACTTCATACTTAGTTCCATCCACATGTAATACTGATTCTACATTAACTTTAGCCAATACCCTATTCAACTCATCCAAAGTGACCTCTGATATTAAACTATTAATTTGCTTTATCTGAAAAACAGTCTATCCCCATCTCATCTCTTCAGAACTAATTCTTTGTCATGTATATCTCTAACATATTTTTCAACTTTTATCAAAAAATCTTTTTGATTATATATTATATTCCCTTCCACAGTTTTTATTTGTCTCATAATATCAACTTCTCCCTTAATCCATTTACCCCAAAAGGGAGCAGCATCCTTTTTTACCTTTCAAACTGTACCTCTGTTTATACAATAAACCTACAATTCTTTTTTTTTATTTTCCAAAATAATCTCTCTTTCATACTTAAAAAAACTCAAAGAAGTATTCTCTAAACTACTGAGTATTTCATAATATTTATTTTCACAAACAACCTTATCCTCTCTTTTTTTTCCATTTCCAAACCCAGTAATAATGTTTTATATTTTTCTTTAAACACCATCTACTATTCAGACCAAGACACATAAAAATCGCTCATTGACTCATAATCATTCCATAACTGATCAGTTTCTCTTTCAAACACCACCATATCTAAAAAATCATCCTCTCTTTTATATGTCCACCCATCATTATTCTACATTTTTAATCTTTCACATCTCTTAATTTATTTTAATCTCTTAACAACTATTCTGTCTTTTTCATTACACTTTCTTAACCCACAATTAAAAATCCCAACAAAACAATTTGAATATTTACAATAATGTATGGCTTCAATAAATGAAATAAGTTTTCCTCTTTTTAGTAAAGTATGAACATAATCCCCTATCACTCTAAATAAACCCACATCTCTCCTCACATCCACAACTGATGCTCTCCCACATTTAATGATACAAAAATACAATACTGTAACATCCTCTCCAAATAAAAATTCCACACCATAATATCTCTCCCTTTCTAAATTCCATACAATCCTCCATTCCCATAATACCTCATCTGTATCCCATCATTTTCTGAAATAAACTTTGCATCTTGCAACCTACCTCTGTATCATATTTTTATACCGCTGCAAAATAACAATTATTTTCCCTTTATCAATCCAAGAATTAATATTAATTGACACGGATATAATATTATTCCTTGCTTTTCTTTTTAATTTTTGATGATATATTTTTGATTTTTTTTTCCTCAACCTTACACTATCCCCTGTTGAATTTCATTTTCTGATTTCTCTTTCAATCCTTTAACCAATATCTGATTTTTCACTACCTATTTCTTCCTCTTCATTTTCCATATCCTCATTAATATTACAGTGATCTTCTTGACCTATTGCAGTTGTGTCTACTCCTTCCTCACTGACACTTTTATTCTCTTCATTTATATGTTTGTCCCCATCCCATTCTACCTCATGTTTATCATAACTACATGCATCTCTTTCTGAATATTATATTTTTTGCCCTTATCATGATCAAACCAAAAATGTCGAGACTGCTTACAAATTTCTGCATAGTCTCACCAGAGTGTAAAAATATTTGTGTAGACATGTGTAAAGATTCTAAATTTCCTGGATTTAGTTGCTATTTTAGTCATCCTGCAAACCTCTTTCCACTTTTCTGCCATTAGGCTCCTCCCAAGCCCTACATGCTAAACCTTTTTCTGATTCCATTATGGTGTCCATTGATCTGCCAGTAATGTTTTGGAAATCCTACTGACTATTCCCTTCATATTTGTGGTTTCCCCCTTGCTTCTACTAGAACTTTTATTAATTCTTTTTATTCCTTTAGAGAATCTCCTCATCCCCATTTCAGATTTCACTCAAGTCATCACTGCTGCTTTATAACTTAAAAAGTTGCACCTTAGTAGTTGATATTTGTCCCTTACTTGTAGTCATGTCATCCTATTTGCTCCATCTTTAAGCTTTTCCCAAAAATAGAATTTTTTGTTACCTCTGCCCCATCTCTCAATTATGTTGGATCTCTGTATTTATTTTTTTATATATCATAATACCCTAGTGCTTTACATTTCAATGCAATGATTCTAAGTATGTTCTAGTTTATGTGACAGTTATAACATTGTTTTCAAGTGGATTTCTATTCCCCAGAGGTAATTCTCCTGACATTTAACTCATTGAGATACCTGCAGGACTGAAAATCAATATCTGTAGTGTTCAAGTTAGTGTTCTGTGCATCAAGAATGCTATGGTTAGGAATTTCAATTTTTTCAACTTAAATGGATATTGGTCTTGGATCAAGAACAACTATGTTAGGAATGCAGAGACCAGAGCTGGCCTTTATTTCACATAAAACTATAGTACTTTTGATATTTTTGTCAATATTCAATCTTTGTAGGTTTATAGGTTCATAGGTGGTGACAAGGCTATTGGCCCAAGAGCCTTTTTAATCCTAGAGAGTTTTACTCTAAATCTACTAAAATATTGCTGAAGTGGCAATACCCCAAATAATTTTATGGTTACAATATTAGCTTGTATGCAACAAGTGCTCATAGGTTGCAACTGTCCATTATGGATATAGGTACCAAACCAGGGTAAATTTGCAAATTCCCATCAATTGATCAGAGTTACATTTGAGTAGGGTTAGGGATCAGCTTTGATTCTCATGGATGGAAAGCTTGTTTCACAGAAGGGGTGATTTTGAGACACATATGTTGCATATAAGGTTTAGGTTTTTACAGTGGGTATATCTGATGCCATTTATTTTGAGAATATGCAACAAACCCATCAGTGAGGAATGAGAGCATGCTTGAAGGCTAAGCATAGATCGCCACATGGCAGTCTGTAGGAGGTTGAGTTCAGGGATAGGGCTTTGAGGCAGTCTCTGTTTGACTTTTTGTTTGCTACATGGATTTTTTTGTGACCACCTTCTGAGGTCTCTCAAGCTGTTGCAAGTGCCTGGTCAGGTGCATGTCAAAGGGTGCATTGCACTCTATGATTGGTGTGATGAGTTCCAAGTACAGCGGAACAATGACCTCCTTAGATCTGGAATCCATGCCCTTACTAATAAGTTGTACAACATGGAGTGATTTTCTCATCGCAGAAGAAACTTGGTGATCAAAGGTCAGGTGACTGACAGCATGTATTCCCAATTTCCTGACTGGTAATTTCTAGGAGTATCTGTCTTATGAAGGGTACTATTATGCATTTTTCCTCACTGAAGTTTTGTCCATGTCTCTGGCACTAGTTGTTTGTCTGCACCAAGCCCTCTAGAAGGGTATAATTGCCTTTAGGATGTTTAGTGGCCACACTTAGTTTGCAGTCATCTGGAAACCTGGTCAGCCAGATGCAATTGACATTCCTTCTTGACTTCAGAGAAGGAGAAGCCAAAAAGATTGTCTCCAGTACTGATCCCAGTGGGACTCAGCTAGTGCTTGGCTTCTTTGTGGAGGTGGATTCTCCTACCCTAACTTCTTGTGTCTTATCTGTGAGTCATTTGCCTTTCCATTGTATGGCATCAGTTTGTAGGTATGTGCTAGGCTAATAACTACTTGTCCTTATTAAACCTAGCCATGCATCCCAGATCTGTGACAAGTTCTGGTACCCTTGGTAGTATAATCAGGGCTTGGGAGATGACATATTTGCAAGCACTGCTGGGCCAGAGATGAACCATTTACAGACTGTCTGTGTCCATTAGAGACATAGATACCAAACCAGAGGTCAATTTTAATTTTCTCATCCAGTTGTACAAGTTACACTTGAATAAACACCTATAAACCTATGGACCATCAGATCTCTAATGGTGTTGTAAGTGAGGCACAGATCACCCCAAAGGAGTCCTTAAGACACAATGCAAGGAGAGGGATTCTAGTCTGCCCTGGTAACTAATGTTCTTAAGAACAGGCACCTTTTTAGTTAGAAATCTGTGGGGCTTTTTGAGTTGCTTGATAAACTGACTAAGGTATATATCCAAAGAGAGCATTATACTCAATAATGGGTGTGATTTGTACTGACTATAGGGGAGAAAATCATCTTTAGATCCAGATAAAATACATTTTATTATTAGTTGTGATACATAGAAAGATTTTCTGACTAGAGTTGCCATGTGATGATCAGTGAAGAAGGAATTATCAGCTTAAGTGGTCAGGTCCCTGAGTACCTATTAGTTTAGTAAGGGAATATTATCTATACTGTATGTTGTCAGTAATTTCTGTTTTTCCAAAATAAGAAATGCTAAATAAGTTCTGATGAAGTTCTGACATATTAAAGAATGAATGTGCTTTTCTAATATTTTTCTTTTCTTTGTGCATAGTTTGTTTGATGCTCTCTTAATCTCCATTTGGTTGTAAAGTTTGCATTATTTTTAAACAATACTAAATGTTTTATCGTTCAAGTTAATCCCATTAGCTTTACAACAGATATTAACTAGGGTAATCTCTTTCAGAAGAGTACTGATATCTGTGGAGGTTTTGACAATTATTTCCAGTTTACAGTTGTCTGAAAATTAGGTTAACCAGATGAAGGTAATTTGTCATGGGTCAAGTCTAATGAGATTCTTGATATCATAATTAATGAAATAAATTATAATATGCTGCATAGCTTTTCATATCAAACTCTCATGGTCTAGATTTCCCATCATATATGGTAGGGCCACCCTTGGGGGGGGGGGGCATTACCAAAGCAGCACACTTGCATTTGGGAACATAACTGGTGTTATGTTTAGGCTGAGTAATTTTGTGAGAACATGTTTGACTGTTTATTAAGTATTCAAGTATGTTGTCAGGACTGATGGAGGAAATGTTTTTTGGTCTTCAATAACACCTTACAAGCATGCCCCTTAGTGATGATGGGGGTATAGTTGTAGCTGAATCAGATTTTCAGGTGTAGATGTTTGCAGTGGCTGTATTTGCTAGTATATTTGCAATGCTAGGGTGGTTAAAATGGGGTCCCTGTTAAGGAAAAGCTCAGAGCAATAATGAGTGCTATTTCCTAGTTTTCTAGAAATTCTAAAGCAGAACTTGCAGTTACCATTTGTTTCAGAAGCTAATCTCTGTTCATTGATTGCTTTACTGGCCATTATAGATATTTTCAGTTTCTTTGTGATATTTTATACCATTGTCATTCTGAGGAGTTCTAGCCTTACTATATAGTTTAAGGAGATTTTTATTTTGTAATACAGGTCTCTGGTCATGGGGGGATTGTTTTGAAATGCATTGTGTTTGTCTCTAGTGGGAGCTTCTAAATCTCTGCATTTGTCTAAATGAGCCAAAATAAAACTCCTTTGTGAAGTCCAGTACTGTGTTGGGGTTAATGGTAGTAGAAATGTTTCACATGGTGTTATAAAATGGTTTATTGAATGTGAATTAGCTGAACATACACATACTTACACTCACAAATTGACCACAGTGAGACTAGAATGCCTATCTAACTACCTACAGAACACAGTACTTAACACAGGTGCCACAGCACAAGTGTGGCTTTTATAGTGTCAGACAATACTTTATAGATGATGAGATCAGTATTGTATATTTGTGAGAAAAAAATGGCTGTAGGAGTGTCTCGCATGCTGTTCTAAAAGGGCCTCACAAATGTGAATTCACAGAACACAAACACCCACACTCACAAGTTGACCTCAGTGAGAATAGAACCCCTACCTATCTAAAGAACGCAATAATTAACACAAGCGCCACAGCACAAGTCTGACTATTATAGTGATAGGGAACACTTTATAGAGGATGATATTAGCATTGTATGTTTGTGAGAAGAAGATGGTAGTAGGAGCGTCTCAATTGCTATTCTAAAAAGGTCTCTTGAATTTGAATTCACTGAACACATACACGCACAAGTTGACTGCAGTGAAACTAGAACCTCCCCTATCTCTTAACAAAGCACAGCACTTAACATAAACACCACAGCACAAGTCAAGTTTTTTCACTGCTGCTGGACAATTTATAGTGCACAGCATCATCGGTGGATATTTGAGAGAAGATGCTGAGAGGCCTGTATAAAATGGATGTTTAGGCAAGTGCAACTGTCAAAATATTTGCTCTCCATTGGACTGGATTGCAGAGATTAGGGAACAAACGTACACTTTTCTGACTACACACACACACACACACACACACACACACACACACACACACACACACACACACACGCACACACACACACCAGTTGACTGCAGTGAGATTGAACCCCTACCCAACTAGTTACACAAGGTACATAACTCAGAATTTAATATAAACACCACAACACAACGCTGACTTCTGTAATCCTGCTGGACAATTTATAGAGGACAACATAATCACTGGATGTTTATGAGAAGATATTGGGAGGCCTGTATGAAATGGATGTGTAGACATGCATGACTGTCAATGTATTTGCTTCCATGCAACTGGATTGCTGATAGTAGCATACAGAATCATGCTTTTCTGATAACACACAAACACCAGTTGAATGCAGTGAGATTAGAACCCTTACCTAACTAGTTAAAGCAGCTAAAGAACAAAGTACCTATTACAAGCACCACAGCCCAAGTTTGACTTTTATACTGCTGCTTGACAATTTACAGTGGATGGCATCATCACTGGATATTTGCTAGAAGATGCTGGTAGGCCTGTATGAAATGGATGTGTAGGCATGTACGACTGTCAAAACACTTGTTCTCTATGGGACTGGATTGCTTACAGTATGATACAAACTCATGCTCTTTTGATTACAGGCAGACACATACACCTGTTGACTGCAGGCAGCTTAGAACCCCTATCTAACTAATTACACCAGCTAAAAATCTCAGTCTTTAACACAAGCACCACAGCACAAATCTGACTTTCTTGCTGCTGCTGGGCAATGTATAGTGGATGACATCATCATTGGGTTTTTGAGAGAAGAGGTTGGGAGGTCTGTATGAAATAGATGTGTAGGCATGTACGACTGTCAATTTACTAGTTCTGCATGGGACTGGATTGATGATACAGACTTATGTCTGTCTGACTATGCAGACACACACACATACATACCGACACACACATAATCTGGCTGCTGTGGTAATTTACCCCACATGTATGGGTTTTGTTAAAATCCACAAAAGACAGTAGTTAATGACTGCACCATACTTGAAGTATGTTTTTGCCTTGTCATACTTTACTTTCTAGATGATGCCATCATCGTTATATGATGTTGGTAGCATATCCTGTTATAAGAGTGGTGTGCAAAGTGTGGATTTTATAGTTCCCGTTTTGTTTCCAATGTGCAGGTATACTTTAAAAGACAACTTCTTAAACTGGATGCAAAAAGCTGTCAAGAATGCATGTAGAAGAACTGAGACATATGCAGCTGTTTCTCTTTATGTTGTGTATATTACACAGTTATTGTCACATACAGGCACACACATGTTTTGTGATCAGCGTGGATGCAACTGTGTATGTACATGTGTTCATATCTGTGAAGAACTGATGTCCACATTACTACACATATAATGCAGTCTTAATGAGTATTGTTAGTATAAAGGTTTAGATGATGTACCAATGCAGGTGTGTGATTAATTTCTGTAGTGTACTTGCCATTTGGAAACTACTACTGACACAACCATTTTCATGTGTGAAGGTGTAGGGCACATATGAGTTTGAGCAAATATGTGTTCCCTGAGTACCAAGTGCATTCTCTTTGGTTGTGTTTTTACATGGATTATAATGGGATAAAGAGTAACAGGGTAGTAAACATACTAATGCATGCCAATCAGCTTTTTCCATAGCACACTGCCAAGCAGTTGGTTTGCATGATCAATGAAAAAGCATTTGCACATGGGGGATTCATATTTAATGACTACTATTTGAACATGAGAAGTACTTATCCTTATGGGCTACTGTAGAAATAGCTGACAGATACTATGGTGTTCATAATGTAGTTTATATTGCAAACGTTGTGTCATAAATTTAATGACATTAAAGACTATTAGTACTGATTTCCTCATTTGCCTGTAGTTAAGAGCTGAGCAAATGTGGTTCTCTACTTTATTAAGAAAATAATATTAATTTTATGGGTTTGTCTTCCTCCTCATAAACATGATAAGCAGTAAGGTGCAGCAGTCAGCACTTTAGACAGTCAGCACTTTTGACAGTACTGAGTTTAATATAAACACCTGCTGCCTAGTTGTCTCTGGGCCAGCAAGTGAAATAGCAGTGAGCTCTTATTTGAGCATTGATGATACAGGGTTCTAATCCAGTGCAATCTAATTTTTAACATATGTATTCAGGACGTAATTAAATAATTACATGTGATAATTTATTCAAATGTGAGAGGGAATGACTACAATGCAGTACTGTATACAAATGAAAACTACTCAGTTTATGTCAACAATACACATATGGTATGGATTGGCATTTTTATACATTCATGAGTGTACATAAATATTATAGGAACTATTTAATATTAGTGCCGTTACTCTACTTTAACTGTGTGTTTCCTAAGAGCAGTGAGTTTAAGCAGCATTGCACAGAGGGAACAGCACCATCCCATAGGACATGAAGAGCCATTCACCTTCACTCAGCAATGGTGTGCAATGCCAAATTCTGTGCAAACGCAGAGGACAAAAAGTAAAGGGCTTCATTAAGTGGCATTTCTGCCATTTGTATGATGTGTGATTCTATTTTCTGACCAGATTAAAGGTGTGAAAATGGGGTAGATAGGAAAGTGGTGAAATGAGGGGCAAGCAGGGGGAACAGCAAAAGGAAACTGATATAAGAATGTGCAGGAAGGCATTAGGAAAGAACCATAGCTATCCACCTCTTCAGCAGTATAAAGTGAACCTGGATAGAATATTGGATGAATTTGGACTGTCACCTCAACAAAGATGGGTGACAACAATGTAATAATGTTGTATAGCCAATTGGATCAAATCAAGCGTGTTGAGAAGACACTTGTGCAAAGTGAAGAGCTATGTATGGAATGATTTTTTTTTTTGGCACAGGTGCCCATTTTTGTGATTTTATTTCAATAAGAGAGGAATGTTGGGTAAGGGACATAGGTATGTCGGGGTCAGGAGTAGGACAGGTGAAGAAGTTGCTGCAGGCCAACATGTTGGAACACACCATGATTGGGTATAAGAAGGGGAGATCAGATGCCCATGTTTGTCAAACATGGGGACAGTGAGAATCTAGCCCACACCCCCAGAACCATCATCACCAACTCCTTCCTGAGCATGCTGTTGGAGTGCTTGATGTTTTTTGTTGTCCAGCATTCCTGCAAGCATTTTCTCCAACTGGCTGAGGCATGAACCAGTGGTACTTTTCATGACCTCAAGCACCATGCCTGGCATCTCCTGGCGGGTGACAAAATTACCACCTCCACCAATACTCCTGAAGGGCACCAGTGCACCAGCTGCCAGGGTAATGCTACCTGATGGTGAGGGCTCAGGTAGTGCAGTGGCTGCAGAGACAGTACTGCTGGGTTCGGTCCCAGATGTGCTGTGGATCAGTGCTGCAGCCTTTAGCGAGGTGGCAGGCTGAGCCACACTGGTTGACCTACCTTTCTGTGCTGGAAATAATTTTGTGAGTTGTCAGAAACTGATGACATCCAAACATTGTGGCCACAACTATAAAAATAAAAAAGAGAGATAATGGGTGGGGTAAGAGACAAAATAGTAAAAGATAATTCTAACCATCATATGTCACATACAATACATTAGTATGATATAAATGGAATTTTACTTTTACATTAATTAGAGTTTTCAACAACTACAAACTATGACAGACAATTGTTTCAAGTAATCCTTACAATATTCATATATTGCACATATGCTTTTTCAAATAATAAATATTAAGTTAACAGCGTGGCATTTATGCCAATTTTAAAGAAATTATTATGCAATATTTTTAAATTATTTTATGATATATTTATTACCTTTGGCATTTGAACTCACAACATCTGGACACACTATTACAATTGACACCTACAATTGCCTTGAGCTACAGAATGAAGCATGCATGCTTGATTTTACAGTTAAGCTATGCATGCACAATTTGCTACTAATGTATAGAAGCACAATACTTTTGATTAAATAATAATTATTTTGTGCTGTGTACATACCCCTTGCTTCTCTTAGTCTTTCCAAATGTTCAGCATGGGCATCATTGTTCACTGCAATCTTCTGGGTGGCTGTAAAAGGAATAGTGGAGAAAAAGAAAAGAGCATTATGCATACAAGTCTTGGCTATATCCATCTTTCAAATATAAATTTAAAGTACTTTTATCTGTATGCTTACACAACTGTGGGATGTCAGCAATCCTAAAATCATCCAGCCATGAGTTGAAGTGTTCCTGTTTGAGCCTTTTCAAGTCATCGTAGTGGTGCCAGAATTGCTCTCCAGTGTGTGGAATGCCAATCGCACTGGAGAAAGCCTTGGCAAGACTATTCCAAGACTCTGGTTTATATTGATACCCAATATAGTCCCACTGCTATAGCCTACAGCTGTGGCCCTTTACAAGGAGTCTAAAGAATATTCTAGACTCCTCTACACCCCATCTTTGTGCCATAAATTGGACACCTTCCCACCTTCCCTTCTTGCTCCTGCCATGTCCACACAAGTCAAACAGCAACAGTTGAAGATCTTGCCCTACCAATTTGTGTTATTACATTTATGGTTAGTGCACAAACCCGAACAACCATGCCAACCACATTTGCATGATGTTAAGCAGAGAGCAACCATGCCAAACAAAGGCGAAGGCAGTTTATGAAATAGAAAGGGTAATGTGACAGTTACCATTAGTTTATGTGTTGGTTGCTGTTGTACCTGTTAGATGATTTAACTTTGCAGACATGTATTGGGGTATACATTTTATGACCTGTCACATTTTTGTTTGGCTTTACACAGTGATACATGTAATTTCTGCAATGTGGGATTCAAACCTATGTAAAAATAGACAAATTATATTCTTCTGTATAGGTGTTTTTTTTTTCATTGTTGGCACAGAAGTTTTGTCAGATATGCCAATTAATTATATAGACATGAAAGAGTGAATATTTCACCACATATGTGTGTGACCTGACAAAGTCCTGGTTTATACATTCATGTGTATATGACTATCACTGAAGTATGAATTCCATCTCAGGGCAGAAAAGACACTTTTAAGTATAGAAACATAATTGTCAGTATACCCTCAGTCACATATGTAATTCATATGATTTCCATTGCTATACATAGTTATTATTATTATTTATAATTATATTTAGATTGTTCTTTAGTTTTTAAAATTGAGTGGAGAAGCATTAATAAAATTGAAGGTGTGCTAGATTTGAACCCTGGCTTGTCAGTACTGTGAACATTAACTTATATTAGTTGCCACAGGAAGCCTGGGAAACAGGTCTATTTTTTACAGCCATTAAGCCATGGTGGTGCAGCAGTAGCATTGTCGCCTCACAGCAAGAGGTTCTCCCATTCGATTCTTGGCTGGAGCACCTTCTGTGTGGGGTCTGCATGTCCTCCCTGTGGTCGAGTGGCGTTTGAAAGACATGCATGAATAGGCGTGCCTTCGTTGAAGGTTGGGTATCGGACTGGCACCTCGGTACCATAAAAATTGACTGCCAATCATTAGTGGACCAGAGTTCCACTGTGGCAACCCCTAACCGGGAAAAGCTGAAAGAAAAACAACTGTGCAGAGTGCTCATTACAACTGAGAACTTGTTTGTCAGACATGCTCATTAGTTGTGCATGCACATTAAAGAGCTGAATGGTTAACCATGTATGTGTGTGACATGAAATTTCAGAAAATAAATTTTTAATTGTAGAACCATAATATGATATTATGTGTATGCTCAATGCACCTGGTATACATAATTATATTTTTGTGTAATTATTTTTTTATTGTGAATTTTTATAAAAATTAAAGTGGAGCAGCATTAAAAAAACTTTCAGGTTTGTTAGATTAGATCCATGGTAAACCTGTATTGTAGCCCTTAACTTACACATGCTGCTACATAGTGAACTAGGCAGTAGCTGTGTATTTTCACATTCATGTGAGCTAACCACTACACATCACTTAGCATCTTTGTGCAATGGAAAGAAGAAGATGCAACAATGTATCTTTCTAAAATTGACAATGTTTGCCTATTGTCTGCTGGTGTTCTGGATCTGCAGGTGTTGTGGAAGTGTATTGACCACTGCCTAATGCCGCTAAGTGGTGCTGCGTGACGGAAGGCAAAAGATGCAACAATGTATCTTTTATGAAACTGACATTGTCTGCTTGTTGTCTGGGCCATTACGCCATCTTTTTACAGAGGTGATTAGCATGCAAATGAGATTAGCAAAGCTCAACATGCATTATTATCATGAAAAGTGTTTATTAGTTTCATCACTAAAAGATAAATGTGGGACTTGAACCTTGATCTGAATATACTATGTGCTCTGTGACTCATCATGTTTAGCAGTTGTGACACACACACACACACACACACACACACACACACACACACACACACACACACACACACACTTGATTCATAGGTTAAATTTATATTGTCTTTCTCATAGAAGCTATTTCCATTAATTTTAATTTATTTTAGCCATTTCACCGTATTTGTGCTAAGCCTTGCTCCGACCAAATATTAATATTTAAAAATGGGGAAAAAAGTAAGAAACATAACCACCATTGCAAAATACATTTTAACACACCTTATAGATTTTTACAGAACTCAAATCAAAGAATTTAAACTGTCAGACTAATCAACATACAGAGCACACTATGGGTATATTTTCTCTCTTTGCCCCTGAAACAAATTTGCAGCAGGAATGCTACTTATTGTGCATATAAGCAAGTCCCATTCCCTCCACAGTATTAACAAGACGTACAACTGTTCTTTGTACTTGTGTTGCTTACATAATTAGTGCAATGAGTGATCACATAACCATATATGAGTATTATTTGCAGCAATGCAGCTCTGTCTTCTGTTTGTATTTTGTTCATTCCACTCTTATCTGTGCTGTACTCTAAGAAATGCAGTCTATAGGGCATTTTGTATCATTGTCCTTAAAAGGTATAATAAAATTACATGACAGCATAAAACAGCCTTCATCAAAAGCAGGAGAGTTTGGCTATTGATGAACAAAAATGAGAAATATGTGCTGTTCACTTCCATTTAAAGCCTGCTACAGTTACTTCTACACTTTGTAAGTGTATCCTGGGAGACACACCCACTGTAGATAAGGTAGTCTGAATTGCTGTTGAGTTTTCTTCCTCCCTCACACTAACCATTCACAGTTGTAATCCATTAGCAACAAACATTGAAGTAGTGCCTACACTTTACACCTGCTACATGAAGTCAGAAGTTTGGGATTCAGCAATTCTAATGAGTTCACACCTCATTTGAATCCTCACCATGCTCACAGGCCTGAATCTAAACCATAAAAAGGTAACCGTGTTGCTAGGGAACTTGAAGCTGAGAATATATGTGTATTGGGAGAACAAAGAAGATTGCTATTCATTTTGATTTATATGCACAGAATCTTGCTAAGGTATGACTGTATTTTTCAAGTACATGCTATTTTTTTAACATGTTACAAAAAATATATATATACATGCTTTAAAAAATGGAACGTTTATCTGTATGCACTTCTTACAGTTCACTGTTGGCACAGGCATTTTTGGCAAGCATTTACTTTCTCAGATAGATAGCCCTTATTAACTTTCATCACAAGTGCTATTGTTAAAACTGGTTATCTTTCACTCTTCTATGTTATTTCAGGGAAATGTATTGTACTATATTGTCAATGACACAGGGGTGTTATGCTTCTATGATGACCCATAGACACCTGCAGGAGAGTGCTGGTCACAGTGAGAGGTGAATGGCGATCATATAAAATTCTGTTGTAAATGTGTACATATTTTCTGAACATTGTGCTGAAAGCATTTATAACAATTAAGGTGGCCACGGTGGTGCAGCAGTTAGCGTTGTCGCCTCACAGCAAGAGGTTCTCTGGTTTGATCCTCGGCTGGGGTGCCTTCTGTGTGGAGTCAGCATGTCCTCCCTGTGGTCGCGTGGGTTTCCTCCGGGTGCTCCGGTTTCCTCCCACATCCCAAAGACATGCTGTAGGTGGATTGGACACTCTAAATTGGCCCTAGGTGTGAGTGCATGTGTGTGTGTGCCTTCTGTGAAAGGTTGGGCATCGGGCTGGCAACTCAGCACTGTAAAACTCCACTGCCAATCATGAGCGGACAGGTGATCCACTGTAGCGACCCCTAACCGGGAAAAGCCGAAAGAAGAAGAAGAAGAAGAATTATATGGTATTCCTTGGTCTGTACAAACTGTCATTTGCTTATTGTTTTGGGGGGTTGGGGAGCCAAGTACCATTTGTGTGTTGCCACAACAGAAGTTGTATTTTTGAGAGTTTTGCTCTTGAAATTGTGTAGTTATCCTGTTATATGTGTTTGTGATGATCTTTTGAAAACTGTACTGCTTTTGTACAGGTTTCAATAATATGTGTATCTTTGATGCATGAAGCCTGTTACTTGATAGAGGACACATCTATTAACATAAGCCAGTGCTGTCACATATTGATGTCATTGCTAGAAAAGTCACCTACCTTCTACTTAGTTACATTAGCAAGTAACAGTAAGCAAGAATATGACATTCATTTGTGTTGTTAGCCATTTATTTTTCTATTTAAGCTTCAACATTTGCAATGAAAGTCCAGCAGTTACAAGTGTTTTTATTTGGGGCTGAGTCTGTGTGATGCTAGCAGTATACAGCCACTACATGGGTAAGTAAAGGTTGTGATTATTGTCTAGCATCAATGTTAATGTATGTACATGCATAGGATGAAGGTTTTACCCCCTTAGGTGGTGAGCATAAGTGCTATCCATTGCCTCATGGCTAGGGTGAGGACATATTGTGCACACCTACATATATCTACACCTACAGCAGCTGGAGGTTCTCCCTCTAACTTTTTAGCTGCATGAGGCTTCAGTGACCTTGCCAGTGGTGGTGGGATGTGTGTCTCTTCTCTTTGGTGTTCCTGCTGCAGCTGTATTCTCAGAATAATATTGTGAAGGATGACAAGGACAGTGAAGATTTCAGCACAAGTATGGGTATTGTACTTTAAGGCTCCCTGTGATGCATCTAGGCATCAGAACCATGACTTCAGCAGCCCAAACACACTCAATATGATATTTCTTGTTTGAGCGTTTGCCTCATCATACATTCTTTGGAGGGTGTTGTGTGCATTTCTGATGGGTGCCATCAGCCATGGTTTGAGTGCATAACCTGAATTCTCCAGTAAATGTCTCTGTGGGATATTCCTCCTAGTAAACCTCTGATAGAGTTGAGAGTTGTGCCAGATATGGGAATTGTGGGAAATTCTTGGGTTGCCAGCTCAAACATTTAGGATGCCTCACTTAGTGTTACACACAACCTGCCAGTTAAAGGAATGGAAGCCCTTTCTGTTTATGTACACCTTTCCCCAGGTGTGGCTTTGACTTCAATGTGTGTGGATCCTATGGCACCTAACACTTCAGGGAAGTGTACTACAGGGTAGAAACCCTGCATAGTTGTAGCTCTGTCCTCAAGTCTACAGGGAAAATGTATGTAGCCACTGGCATGTTATAGCATAGCATTCAGAAATTGATGCATTGAGGCATCCCAGATGCTGATGCCTGACACCTTCAGGATATCCCCTGTTGGCCCCTGGAAGGCTCCTGTAGCTAATATTCTAAGTGCTACACATACCTTAGTCTCCACAGGTACTGGTTGCCCTTGCACTCAGTTGAGGGCAAAAGAGATTTAGAGCTCCTGTAATGTGTCTCTGTTCTCCTTGTATTACTCTATAATCTCCTCCACATGCAGACCATGCAAAGTTAAATGGGGTCTAAAAAACATTCTCCTTCTTGGGTGAGGTCTATTAGCAGCAACAGCATCATAGACTTTGTTGCACATACACATGTATAAGAGCAACAGGAACTCCAAACATTATTTTCATGTACAGTAACTTCTGTGGCTTTATTTCAATAGGTTTCGGAATTTGCAGGGAAATCTTACACTGAATATGCACAATAGCATTATAGCTTGTTGAATAACTCCTCCATCTTGGATTGGTTGATTAGCATACAATTCAGTTGCTTGTGTTGTAATTAGCATGCTACGGTGTAGAGCTGCTTACGGAATGCTAAATGGTGCACTACCATGTAGGCTTTATTGAATCCAGCCCATGATGGTTTCAATACATAGGTACTAAGACCCAAATAAATGCAATACAAATATAAACAGATACATATAGTAAACATTATGATCAAATTTGACAAGGAAAAAAACAATTGCAACATAATGATGCTGGTTACATTGAATGCTTTGATAAGTAATGATACAAAATAGCTCTCAAATGAAGAGATAGCCTACCTAAAAGAAAAATTAAAAATGAATTATTGGGAAGAAAGGAGTAAAATTATAAATAGTCACATTTGCACAAGTTAGCTAACAGAACATTTTTTAAATATTTGTATTAAAGTTTAAATAAGCAAACAATTTATGTTATTTAATTTAAATAGAAATATAAAACAAAAAAAGAAGAAAAAAGAGACCAATATCAAAAAACACAACTATTTACAAGAGTACCTATTAAACAATAACAATTCTGAAAGATTTCAAATAGTTAACAATTATTATATAAATATCAATAGTTATTTAGCAGCTCTTTGTTTCATCCACATGTTGTAAGAAAAAGTGATTCTGATAGTTCTTATACTGATGGTAATAAGTTCCAACTGCCAAACTTTGGTTGCAATGTTTGAAAAGTCATTAAAAGTGAGAGTAGATTCATTTTTCCAATTCTTGGTTATAATTTTCCTTGTGATTGATAAGATGCTCCATAAAAGTGGATATTTTAGTCTCGTGACACAATCAGATACTGGGGTATTAAATAAAATTAGTGATTTAGTTAAAGTACATTTATCACTAAATAAAGCCTATAAAAAGATTAATATTACACCATATGGCTTAAGTACAACACAATCAAAGGACATATGTTGCCAATCTGCTTTAACCACTAATTTACATCTTCAGAAAACTCCCTTTTTTGTACATTAATTCAACTCTGTGTGGTGTGATGAAAAATCTATGCATGAATTTCCAAGAAAATAATTTCCATTTGAGAGACGAGGTTGTTTGTTTTGATGAATGATAATTATTATTAATGAGTTTAAAGTAATCCTAATAGCTTTCTTTATAATATTTTGTTTCTTTTTTAAATACATTGTATAATTTGGATAAAAGACCATTCCCAAATATATTCTGCTGCATCAGGAAAGTTAAAAGATTAATTAATTTAGGAACAGAATTTCTTACCATTGGGAGCATTAGTTTAATTTTATAGTCAACAAATTGTCTACACTTTTGAACATCCAACTACATATATTTGTCCAAATCAAATTTATTTATTATATAATCAACAGAATGCAGTTTTTCTCTATCCATTAGCTAAAATCAATATATCAAGTTCTTCTCTTTAAATGTAATCATTGTTGATAACTTCAAATTGGAATTATTATTCTGAGTATAAGCTATAGGAAAAAGGAGAAAAATCTATGCTTTATACATTGGATTTCTGTAAATAAAATTTCTCAAGGTTATCTTTGTGAGGATATTAGCTATTGTTATCTCTGTTAGAACACTGGGTGAAGTTTTGTAAATACTTGTAAATAATTATAAATTACCCTGTGTGTTATATATGTCAGCATGACTAGCTATAATTTTGTAAGCAAGTTTACATTTTTTGATTTTGACTTTTTTATGTAAGTTGTTTGAATCAAGCAGTATTCTTCTTGCTGACCAAATGCACATGTTTTTTTTTTAAGAATTCTGAATGTAGGTTATGCACATGTGATATCATCATGTGCCAGAGCTGAAAGGAAAATAATCTCCATAGCAGTTGCTTTGTTTATTTTATAAAGTCTTCTATGTGAGAGTAGAATTCTCATAACAGCTTTCTGTGACTTTAAAAAAAATCTGCTATAAAAGCAGGTTCTGAGTCAGTTAAAGTTCAGTTGTTGCTGTAGTTGTTCAGTAGCTGTTCAGTTCTCAGTTGTTGTTTTCCAGATCAGTAGTTATCGCTCAGAGTTTTTCAAAGCTGTTCAGCTATAATAGTAGGATTTGTTATTCCATTTGCTAAGGACCAGTCACCAGCCTGAAGAGTGGGCATACCTAGAACAGAAAAAGCTTTAGAAAAGCTGGGTGGGGCTAAATATCGGGCCACCATTGATCTGACTAAAGGATACTGGCAGGTGCTCTTGACTCCCATTGCTAAAGAGAGGTCAGCTTTTGTAAAACATTTTGGATTATATGAGTTTATAAGGATGCTCTTTGGGATGAAGAATGAAGCAACATTCCAGAGGTTAGTAGATCATATCTTAGTAGGAGTAGGAGATTACGGTCTCACTTATTTGGATGATATTTCCATTTACAGTCATTCTTGGCAAGATAACTTTCAACATGCCAGGATAGTGTGGGTCACATATTGTGGGAAGGCATTCCAAAATCATAAAAAAACTTTAAGAAGACCCCCTGTGTTAGCCAGTCCAGATTACAGCAATACCCAATGCAGAGGGATTCTCAAAACAGGGTGTGGGATGATACATTTTCAGTCAGCACCATTTTTCTCAAGGGTTGATTTTCTAGGGTCACTTGAAAATCTAGCTTGAGTCTTCAAAAGAAGGGAGAAATGTGAGGATATTAAATATTGTTATCTGTGCTAGCATGACTGGCTGACGTTTTGTAAATAATTGTAAATAATTGTAAATTACCCTGTGTTATATATGCCAGCATACTTTTGTAAATACATTTATGTTTTTTATTGTTATATTGATTTATGTAAGATGTTTGACTCAAACAGTATTCTTCTGGCTGACCAAATGTTAATGTTTAAAAAAAAAAAAGAACTCTGAATGTAGGTTATGTCAGTCAGCTGACCTAAATGCGATGTCATCCTATGCCAGAGCTGAAAGGACTAGAATCTTCACAGCAGCTATTTTGTTTACTTTTTAAAGTCTGATATGAGAGGTAGAATTCTCATAGCAGCTTTCTATGACTTTTTAAAAATAATCTGCTACAAAAGCAGGTTCTGAGTCAAAGTTCAGTTGTTGTTGTAGTTGTTCAGTTGTCAGTAGTTGTTTTCCAGATCAGTAGTTATCCTCAGAGGTTTCCAAAGCTGTTTAGCAATAATAGTAGGATTTGTAATTCCAGTCACTGAGGACCAGTCAACAGCCTGAAGTGTGGGCCTAAATTCTCATCTTGCCTGTCAGAAGTAAGAGTATCATCTTGCCTTGCTGAATTAATTAGATTAGATTAGATAGACAGGAACAGTTAATCTTTAGATAGTTTGGAACTATAGTTAGATAGCTAGAGACTTTCTATAGTCAGTGTGAAATCTATCCTACAGTGTTGTTTTCATAATTTATGTGTGTGAAACTCTGTGGTTTATTAGAAACAGTTATTCAATGTATACATGTTTTAAATAAGTTTACTTATTATTAAATATTTTACTACCTTTTATTGTGTCTGGTTATTTAGAAAGTACTTTTAGTAAACTGAGAGTGTTTATGCTTATTGTGATAACACCAGGGCCACTCCAAAAATGTACTGCTTGGATTACATGCTACTATCTGTATCAATATTTATTTTTCCTAATATAATTGAACACCCCTTTTGGATGATATTGTGGTATTCAACTGGAGGTAGCCATTACCTTGCAATTTGGGAAAGAAGATGTAGCAGGTAAATATGTGCCAGTCTTTCCCAAGAGTGTTTGTATGTGTGACTATCAAGTATTTAAGAGTGAGTGTGTCAAATGCCTAGAACTGTGACACAATGCTCTGCAGTGGCTAGTGTAAAGAATCATTTGGGGACCTGCAGTGAAGCATATAGTCCAGTTCCATGTTTGTAGCCTGTTCCTGGTGTACTGTTAGGGGAATTTCTATCTCTGCTTTCAGTGATGCTTCCTTACCAGAGACAGTGATGAGGCTTGAGACTCCTTAGTTATGTACTGGGTTTAACTGGGTCATCACAATCATTATAATGGAAATGTAAAACGAATGTATGAAGAATGTAAGAAGAATTGATTGCTTGATTATTGCTTTCTGAAAAATAATTTTTAACAACTAGTGAATAATGTTACTTGATATTAAATAATGATTTGCATTTGTGAAATTATTAGATTTTAACAAAAAAAATCCTTGAAATTCTTTCCATTTAGCAATGTAGTAGTTGTTTAGCCAGAGAGATATTGACTTAGTGATTGATGATAGGGAATATAATTCTAATTCTGGTAGGCCAATGCAACTGGAAAACCAGTCTCTAATATGGAAGTTTAAAGCTTTTCTATGTTTATTGGGAAATGAAATAAAACTCAGGCTTAAAGAATTAAACTCTTTTATACAATTTCTTGCTGGAGATAAAGATAATGATTTATAACATATAACATTTTTGGTAAACTAATCATTTTAATTATAAAAATTCTATCCTCCATTAAAAAAAACTTGTTCCATTTATTTACAAGAGTCTTTATAGAAGTTAAACTATTATTATTATGATTACTTGTAACCTCTCTCTTTCTTGACCTTTCAAAAGCCTTTGATATGGTCTGCCACTCCCTGCTCCTCCTAGGCATCTCCCCCAACTCTAAGCTGGTTCCCAAACTATCTAAAAGATTGACAACAATCTACTAGATGGCTCAACTCTTTCTCCCCATTTCCTAACTCTTCTACAGGTGTCCCTCCAAGGCTCCATCTTAGGACCCCTTCTATTCACTATTTTTATAAATGAATTCCATATAAACCTTAAATATGAAACATCTGTACACTATGCAGATGATTCAACCATTATTTGCTCTGCTAAATCAACAACAGAACTTTTGCAGAAAAGACCAAATGCCTTTACCACTACCAAAATCTGGATGGCTAATAATGATCTAGCTCTAAACCCAAACAAAACTAAAATGTTATTATTTACTTCCGAGAAAAAACTGTCAACAAGACAGATTTCACCATTCATTCTCAAACCAACAGTACTATAGAGGTTGTCTCCCAAACTAAATTACTAAGAGTTATCCTTGATGAAAACCTGACATTCGACCTTTACATTTACAATAATATAAAAAAAGATTAACTATAAGCTAGGCACCATCTACTGACAAAAATGCAATCTTAACTGCTCTACTAAGTGTAGTCTCACCTTATCTTTCTCTTACTTTCACTCCTGTATAGTGCTCCTCTCCTCACCAATAGCCACTCTACCCTAAAAACCAAGCTTGACTTATGTTACAGCAATGTTGCCAAGTTTGCAATCAACTCAAAATACTCTTGCAATCATTGCATTGCCTTAAAATCACTTAAGTGGCTCAGACTTCCACATCATCTAACCTACCTACAGCTAATCACAGTTCACAAAATCATTTACAAACCATCAGCTCAGCCCTCTCATCCATCTTAATCCACTACTACCAAAATAGGCCACTTACATCTGAAAATCAACTTCTCCTGCAAGTAGACAAACCTAAACTCCCAGCTGGCAACATGCTTTATTCCATCTGTATTGCCAGGCTTTGGAACTCTCAACCATTGGCTATCAGAACCTCCAGTAATATATCTTCCTTCAAAAAATCTTTGCGGCAATACCTCTCCACCCAATAGCAATGCTCATGTCTCAATTTTCATCTATCCATAACCTGACTGCCTACACTCTAAGTTTATTCACACCTTAATTTACATCTTTACCTCTTCAAACTTTATTTTATCACTATTCAAAACAAACAATTTCACTTTTGCTCTACTAGCCATCTTTGCCCTTCTATCTACACCTTCACTCCACTCTGCTGCCTATACCCTCAAAACACCTTCGGAATACTGCTAAGCTATTGTTTTCATCAGTATATTACCTCCAGTGTTTAATATTACAATGACTTGACTAGTTTGTACCATTTACCTATATAAATCTGTACACATCATGTGTTTGCACACTTTTTCAACTATTGTATATTACTGTCTGTTTTGTGAATATTGCTTATATCTTCTAATTGTTTTATATATTATGTACTGTTTTATATTTTATGTGCTTTATACTGTGGGGCTTTTCTTCCCGGGCCTCCACTGAAAATGGGTTCTCTTGGCCCAGTGGACTTTCCAGGTAAACAAATGCTAATTAATTAATTAATTAATTAATTAGTTAATTATGCCTAACTTCTTCATTTTTTTCCTCTTGTACTATATATTTAGTACATTTTTTATCCATATCATAAATACAGGAATTTATAGGTGGAATTTTATTATTATTAAAATTAAGTCCAGATTTTTTTTTCTGAAAGATTTTCATTGCATGAAAAACAGCTAAAAGTGAACTATTACATTCATTAATGGTCAAAAGAATATCATCAGCACACAACTGGATTTTAGAAAATAAATTCTTGCTTACCTGCATACCTTTCATTTCTGGATTTGATCTTATAACGTTAGCAAATGGTTCCATAATTAAAGTAAAGAACTGAGGCAAGAGAGGACATCCCTCTTTGGTTCCTTAGGAAATTGTCTCACAGGTATATGAACCTATTTTAGCATAAACATAAGAATTTTCATAAAGGAGATTATTAAGAGGTATGAAATTACATAAAAAATTACATTCCTGTAGGATTAATAAAAGATATTTCCATTTAACAAAATCAAAGACACTATTAATGTCTAAATCTAAACTTATTAATGTTAAATTGTATTTTGTTCTATTTGCATAATCAATTATTCTTAATATTCTTTTAATATTATCATAAGAATTCCTATTTAATATAATACTAGTTTGGTTATTATTGATCATAGATGGTAGATATTGCTTTATTCTATTAGCATGAATAACCATAAATATTTTGTAATCTATATTTAGTAATGATATTGGTCTGTAAAAAGAACATTCCACGGGGTGTTTATCAGCTTTTAAGACTGGAGAAATAAGAGTATATTTCCAGGATGGAGGAACATTTACAAAATATTTAACTATGAAAAAAACTTTTGAGTTAAATAGTTGAGGCTTCTTTGGGCATTAATTTATAAAGTTCAGGGATAATACCCATCGTTACCAGAAGCCTTATTAGGTTTTAGTTTGTTAATTTGAGCTCAAAGTTCAGACATTCATATAGGCCTATCAATTGTTTTATCAGATCTTCAGTTAATTTTTTTAGTATGGTTTCTAATAAAAGTTTTAATTATCTCTTGAGAGTACATTAATGGATTATATTGATTAATTATATTAAAGTGATTTATAAATTCTTTCAAGATGTTTTCTATTTCAGTAACCTTTTTCCTACTCTTAGGAGAGAATAACTCCTTAATCTGATTAGATTTGTTAAGTATTTTTGTTCTAGTGGATTTTGGGTTAACAGAAAAGTTAATGATTTTAGTCCTATGCGATCAGTTGTGAGGGATTTGGGCACCCAGGTTGATAGCAACCTGATCTCATAAGTAAGGGTATCTCATCCAGGGACAAGGAGGTTATAACATCCCTGTATTCTTCCTTTATAAGGCCCATTATTGAGTACAATGCTCTGTTTGGTGTACCTCACAAAGCACATACAGCAGCTGGAGAGACCACAGAGGTTCCTCACCAGTAGAATATAGGGCCTCAAAAATGTACCATAAGCAGGTAGGCTAAAAGCCCTATCCCTCTACTCAGTTTCATACAGACTCCTTAAAGGTGACCTCTGTCTGGCATACAAGGTGATCTCAGACACTGCCTTGATGGAACTGCTGCATATATATAAGTCAAGCTCTGCTCGAGTAACCCACACATGCGGGCTCTACCTGGTCTGTGACATCAATAGGACTTGTTGGTGGGACAGATTTGTGTCCCAGAGCCTCCCCATCTGTGGAATAGACTCCTTCTCCATGTCAAGCAGAGTACTTCTTTACCCCTTTTTATGCAGAACCTAGATAACTGGATGGGAAACAGAAAATACAACCCTGGGATTCCACCCATTTCTCTGCTGGATAGGGGCATTGGGTGCTGACTTGGCTAAACATGGGCTAAACTCTTGGGTAGGCTTATAAGGGCCTCGGGACCAATAGCCTAGTAACTTCCTATGATTCTATGCTACTTTCCAAATTAATCATAGTTTTATCATTTAGAATTTCTAAATATTTACCATTTAAATAATTAATTTCTTTTGTTACTTTAGTATTTCCTTTTTGGTTATCTAGCTTTAATTTGTCAGTTTTTTCTTGTAATTCAATCAGTTCCATATCCCATTGCTTTTTCTTTAATACATGCCAGTTTGTTACTTTACCATATAGATATGCTTTGAATGCATCCCATACATAAATCTCTGAAATATCTTCTGTATAATTAATTTCAATAAATGTCTGAATTTAATTTTTAAAGAAATCTTTAAAATAATTCAATTTAGTTATATAGACAGGTATCCTTTTAATAGGGTTATTGTTGTTAACTTTTAACATCAACTCAAAAGTTATAGTGTTGTAGTCAGAAAGTGGGCAAGATGCCACTTTAACCTTAACTAAATCTATTTAGCTCATTTGAAATATATATGCTATCTGTTCTAGATTGTGTTCCATGTCTATGTAAAAAAGGGTAAAAAAAGTGATTCTGAATCTGATAATTCATTTATATCCTTAATGTGAAATAACTTTGTAAAGTCTATTAATGCCTTAGCTGAAGAAGATATTTTTCTCTTTCTTGTGGTATTTGTATCATCAGCATTTAATATACAATTAAAATCTCCTGCCAATATAATACTACCTTTTGAGATTTGAACAATGATCTAAGTGATGTTTAACAGTTTTAATTACTATTCCAGGGATCCAATATAAATTAATAAAGGTAAATAGTTTTCTTTTAACTTCTAAAGTTACTGAACAAAGCTTACCTTTATCATCTTTGTATGTGCCACTAACAGGACATTTTTGAATGGAAAACATAACATAATTACACTAATTTTTAACATTGTTTTGAAGTTGATTTCATTTAGCTGGCAAGAACTTATAGAATACTTTATTGATTATCACCATCCCAATGTCTGGCCTCTTCATATTTAAGGCAACTTTCCTAAGTAATGTATACAGCTTGCAAATAAGTAAAACAAAGTTGTATTTGATCTATTTTTTATTGCAAAACTTTTTAACAAACAACCAATTTTTTACTTTTCTGCACAAAGGGTTGGGGTGTCACTTAAACATTGACAATCATCTAGAGCCAAGGTTTACACTGCCAGCTGGCTAGCCCTGCTGTGGAAGTTCTTCTATACCACATGCTTGTACACACACTCTATACTATGGCCAACTTAGAGTGCCCATTCCACCTACTGCATATCTTTGGAATGTGAGAGGAACCCGGAGCACATGGAAGAAATCCATGTAAACAAAGGGAGGACATGCAGACTCTGAACAGAAGGCACCCCAGTCAAGAATCAAACATGTGAATTGCTTGCTGTGAGATGACAATGCTATCTGCTGTGCCACTGTGTCACCCCTTTTAACAAATAATAACAGCATTAAAAACTATTTACTCTGTCCTACAATATATCATATCCCACAGCCTTTTGTACCTAGAGTCTAGTATCACACCTAAGCTCCACAATATCCTTATTCCAGATCCATTAACAAACTTACCATCAAGAGAAAATTAAATGAAAGTAATGAAATGAAAAGTAAATAAAACTTTAATAAAGAATTTGTGGAAATTAAAAGATAAGGTATGGCATGTCTGTGCTACTTTACTGCATATAGACAGCCAGTAGTGTAGCAAGGGTGGAGCAAAGGAGGTAGTTGCCCTGGGCACAAAGTTTTAAGAAGTCATTATTGAGAAGTGCAAAAGTGTGTCACTTCATTCATTGTCTCATTACTAAAATTTGTTAACTCTTTGCTTGAAGAGCTGAGGGGACATGGGTCTGTGGTAGGGAAGCAGATTGGTGCAAATGTATTAACTGACTTGCTAAAATTTGCCACACAAAGTGTTTTTTTTTTTGCTCTTTACCAAGTAGCAGAGGGAGTTGGTGTGGATTGACTGTAGGAAGTAGGAAGCTGATTATAAAATATATACCCATGCACAAACTGGATTTTTTTCTTGTTTGCACGTTGCTTGAAAAGCTGAAGAGTTATGGTCTGTAGCAATCAACTTGCTACAGTGTAAGCCAAAGTCGTAGATGAGCCAGCTATGACTCTATACAGAACATGACCCCTCCAATTAATGTGTCTTGTCTTTTATAATTTATGAAGTCACTTTCTCAGTCTTAATAGAAAGTAAGAGATTCAGTCCATCCATGCACTGTTATTCCATGAATTCATCTATTTAGACAATATATATGGATGAGTTATGACTGATATTTGTAGGAGACATAATTTCTCGGACATTTGTGATTCTGGCCACTGTAGGTAGCTAGCCAGTACCCAAATGCTAGCCTGCACAGGAAGTGCCAGCCAAACTACAACTTCAGCTACCACAACTACTTCCTGCCAGATATCTGTGGCTGTCTCCTACACCCAGATCATGTGATACTCATCTACTATTCCATTTACACACCAGGAACAAGAATCTGATCTAGCATAATCTTTCCCAATAAATCTGGCTGTGATCCAATACCCATCATATATCAACTGCATTTAATGACCTAATGGTTTCAGCAGGTGGCCAAAAAATATATATTCTGTAAATGTAAAGAACCACTAAAATCTACCAGTCCAGGGGATATCAAACTCACATAATTCTTAAGCATACCTTTGGCTGTTCTTTTATATTGTTTAATACAGAGTACATAAAGACGCATTGCTCATAACCTAACAAAATGTATCTTCCTCCATGAGCCATTTATGACTGCTTCTTCAATTGAAGATCCTAGATTAAAAAGGTACCTCCTATACTGTCACTGGAAAAAATGAGGTACCTGCCTGTACTTTCAAAAACTCCCTTGCTGGTAAGCCAAATTCCTTTAAAAGTTGAGTAAAGGATATGAAGCAAAATCCTATTTCAGATATACTAATCTAATTATTTATTTTGATAGCAGCTGCTAACCATTCGGTCCACAAAAGCATCTCTACACCAACCTTTAAATGGGGACTAGCCCAAATGGGGATCTTCCCATGCCAAATATCAAAATCTGGGTAGTCCTTTTATAGTTAATTCAGTGCCTTATTATACACTTTTAACAGCCATCACCTATTCAGCTGTTATGGGGAACACTAGTGGTACCAAAACAATTGTCCAATGAGAATAACATACAACTGTTTGGAGTAGAAGAGTATTTGAAAGGCCAATATTCTGCACTACTGAAAGAGTCTCGACTTCCTCCATATATGAACATGAATGACAGGTAAGTCCAAAGTGGTCTCAAATTACACATAAACATCCCTGCTCTATCTCTATATAATACTAAGCCCAAATATTTAGGAACACTTTTTCACATATGAAAATGGAGTTTGTCTGTTTGTGCATTAGCTGGAAGCATCTCAATATTAGTCAAATTGATAATCAAGCCAAAACATTTTCCAGCATAATCAAGTAATTTAGCTATGATCAGAGTATCTTCTTTTGGGTTCTCTGTTAGGAGTAAACAACCCATCAAAAGAAAACTATGAGTTTCAATCCCTGCCAATTCCAATACTTGACATGCCCAAGGAGACCTTAACATTACAGCTAATTGTTCACTAGCCAAAAGAAAAAAGGATAGAGACAATGGACACCCCTGTCTTGCACCCCTTTTCAATGATATTTTCAGCCAAAATACAATGTCATGTTAGTACTGTGGCAAAGTGGGCTGTATAAGGTTTGCATACTATGAACAATATTTGGTGGAAAACCCATTCTAGCTAAGTTTTAAAGGCTCTAGCCTTCAAGTCCCATAACACCTCACTTCACGTGGACCCCAACCTTTGTTTACCTTAAGTGTCTCATGATCTAAAATCAGGCATGGAATAACCTCATTATCCATAACACCCTTAGCTATGCTACATGATACTAAAAAATAATCTAACCAGATTCAGACATTCACAGATGGGGCTTTGAACATATATCCCAGATCAGATAGATGATTCAGATACTAAATATCAGTGAGCTGCAACCCTGGAATTGTTGTTTGCAATAGGGATTGAGGTTTAAACTGGTGCCCCCTTGGAATTATTTCAATCCAGGATGGAAATTATAACTACAAAAAATATCCCTGATAGAAGAAGTGGCACCTGCAGGGCATTGATCTCTTCCAGGGTGGCCATATAAGTCACTGTGAAGCAGAATATCTGGATTTGGGCCATACACTGCGCTTAACACAACTGTACCTTCTGGATTTTTGACTGTAGCTAATGCCCATTTACTAGATTTATTTAGCTTACTATTAATAAGAGCCCACTCTAGACCTGACTGCCACTTCTCTCCTTGAAGCTGAATATAAACTAGCCACAAGAGGACCACCTCAACATAAACATAATATTACCAAGACAACACCTAAGTTTTCAGCTTATTTTAAGTTCTTGCAGGAAAAAAAAGAAACAGTATTTACAATATGTAACCACTTTCTCAGCTCATTCCCTTTCATTTTTAGAGCCTGAAGCCCTGACATTTAGATTTACAAATGACACTGTGAACATAACTTTATGAACTAACTAACTTACCTCTGGAATTAACTACTACTAACAAACTTGTCAAACAAGCTTGCACAATAATATAACAATAATGCACTGTAACTAACAATTTGTTTAGCGAAAAGAAAGACAGTTAAAAAAAGTCACCACCAATATACCAATTTGCATCTCCTTTGCGATGCCTGAAACAAAAACAGAATATTGCTTAAGCTCTAGGCAAATAACAACATAGTGCCTCTGGCCTTAGTCAGAAAGTGGTTGTCCAGCACTGACCCAGTAAAAACCCTCAAATCCACTACAACCCTTTGTAATTTGAACAGGTGTCTGGGGCTGAACCATGAGTATAATAGACAAGAAGATAATATATCATGCTTTTGTAGAGTTCTCTTTAGGCTTCTTCTGCCATTTGACCTTGTCTCCTCCTCCTCGTCCTTTATAAACAGAGCCCTCCATAAGGAATAAATCGACTTAGGTTCATAGGTGGTTACTAGGCTAACAACCACAATGGCCTTTTTAAGCCTACCCATGCATCCCAAAATTTCTGAAAAGTTCTGATAACATTGATAAGTATATGCAGGGGCTTGGGAGATGAAATATTTACAAGCAGAGGGCTAGGAAATAAACCATTTACAGGTTGCTTGTGAACACTAGAGTCATAGGTGACAAATCAGAGATGAATTTCCTGTTCCCCATGCAATTATTTTAGTTACACTTGAATCGGGTTAAGGAGGAATTCTGGTTAATATGGATGGGGAGCCTGTTCCAGAGATTGGGTAGTCTCTGGGTTACATACCTGTCTCTCCAGCAGGTCCTAGTTATATCACAGGCAAGGTTTAGGGGTGATTTGTTCAGCCACCTCCCCAACAGCTCTAATGACATTAACATAGAATACTTTCAATATAGATGGGAACTGTCTCTCTAATCTGATATTAAACCCTTACAAAACAAAGTTGCTTTTCTCCCCCACTTGTAAGTCTTCCTCACTGCTCTTTACCAAAAAATCTAATAATGGTACCATTATCTCCCCAGATGTGCAAACCACTCTTAGGTGTCACAATAGACAACACCCTCAAATTTGATCTCCATGTCAATCAAACTATTAAAACCATTAACAAAAAACTTGGCTCCCTCTATAAGATCAAACCTTTCCTTACTCCATTTGCTAGGACTGCTATTGCTCATTCCCATCTACGCTCCACTCTTCTCTATGCCTCCCCTCTACTCATTAATTTGAACAAATATGCTCTTAGCAAGCTCTCCAGGTGTTATAACCATATTACTAGATTTGTAACAGGCACGGCCTATAGGACCCACCACTGTCACAACCTAAATCGTCTGAGGTGGCTAGAATGGCCTAGCCTACTTCAGTACAACTAGATTATAATTACCCATAAAATTCTCAACCATCCTGATAATATGCCTACACTTAAAAATATCATCAAGCCTTATAGCAACCTGAGGTCACGTTGCTCTGCTAATAAACTACTAGTTCAAACATCCAAAATCAACAACTCTGCTATGAGACTCTCTGTTTGCTGACTCTGTTGGCAAAACCTGGAACTCTCTTCCTGCTGATCTTACTCTTGAACCCTCTCTTAGTTCAAAAAAAGCCTCAAGCTATAGTTTAAAACTTGCTCTCTATGTTCTTGTTCAAAACCCGACTAGATCCTCCTCTATAGTCTGTAATCATGTTACATTGCCTAGTCAATTTGTCAACACTGTTTTAAAAATGTATGATTATATTACCTGCTTGCTCAACTGGAGCCTCTAAACTGTGTGTAACTTGTAATCATTTTGTGATTTTTTTACTGTATGTTCTACCATGGAGCTTTTCTCCCTGGGCCTCTGCTGAAACTGGACATGTATCCAGTGGGACTATCCCAGTCAACAAATATAAAATAAATAGATAAAATAAATTTAGAATGGTAATTCTGGTTTATTTTGTTTTGTGGATATGCAGGATGTCCATCACAGTGGGGTCTGACAATGCTTTGTATGACAGGCATAGATCTCCTCTCAAAAGCCTGTAGGAGGCAGAATAGGGATAGGGCCTTGAGGCAGAATGCATAAGACATTTTACTTACACCCTATATTCTTTTAGTGAGGAATCTGTGAACATTCCAGTTGTTGGATATGCCTGGTTAGGTAGATACCAAAGGGGGTATTGTACTCAATGATAGGTCTGATGAATGCTAAATACAGTGGAACAATAACTTCCTTGGACCTGAATACTGTACCTTTGTTTATAAGTTGTGCAATATAGAATGATTTCCTCACTACTGTTTAACTACAGGTGGAGGGGGTGTTCCATTTACAGCAGATTTTCCATATTCTCCCAGGTTGAATTGTCCTACAGTAACAAGTAACAGTCAGAGTCTTTAACCATCAGTATGGGCAAATCTGTTTTGCACAAGGATTTTGAAAAACTGCTTAGTCAAATATTTATGCATCAACTTCCCCCAAGAAAGCACATCAATGTCAAGCAAATCTCCACTGACAGGACTTTCAGGAGTGCCTCTCACAGTTGCTGAGCCTGCTGCAAACTTTTCTGGGGCTGTTATATCCTTAGACCTATGTAGCTGATCAAGCAGAAGCATTCTTAACAAGTGGCTTCTCCCCAATATTCACTGGATTCTTGTCATGGCTAAGTCCCCAGTTAAATTTGAAAATTCCACTTGGAGTATATTTTGCATTTAGAAGGTCAGAGCTTGGACTGGGGGAGAAAATGCATGCTTATTTCCTTTAAATTTTGTTCAGAACCCAGCTGGATTTTTAAAGCAAGTGGATGTCTTATTCATATATCAAGATAATCATATTTTAGCAAATATCTTCCTCTTGCTCATTACAATTTGTGAGAAATCCTCGATAAGTTGTAGCCTTTGCCACATAAGCAAAAATTCATTCCCTTTCAGTAAAGTGTCCAAGAGCACCTCCTTGTTGGTGAAATTCAACAACCTAAAAATTTTGTGTTTCACTGTCTGGGAGGTCAATGTTAATGGCCATATGGACATGCAGACCCTCTCAATGGTGACTTCCCTGTGGCCCTTTAAAAATGTGGATAGCACTTTATTCAAGAAGGCTCTCACTTCCCCTCCTTCCAACGATCCTTTACACAAGACAATTGAGACTGATTCATCTACGATGATTTCCCATTTCATGTAACTTCCATTTCAAGGCTGAAATGTCAGTCTTTTATTTTGCTCCTTATTTTTTCTAAAGCTCATGTGGCTCTGCATTAAGAAGTCTTGTTTAACACATAAAGACCTAACGTCCACCACATTCTTAGTGGTTGTTTATTTTATCTCCTTCATATCTGCTAATACTTGGTTTAATCACTTTACTAACACATCTAGCTTTACCTCCCAGTCCTGTGATCCATTGTGCCGATATGCATGAGAGAAAAAAGGGAAAAAAAAAAATATGTATTTGTAATAAGAAGAAGACAATACTCAAAGATGAAGATGTAGAATTATCCTGCCACCATTCTAACCTCTAGCCACACCTTCCCAGCTCAAGAGTTGTTGCAACAGGAATAATCTAACTCACATTGCACTTGGGTCCCCTCTGGTGGCATAGAAGGATTAGGCCCTGACTATGACCCAGACAACCTGGGTCCAATTAATGGCTCGGACAACTGATGAAATGGCAGGGAGAGATCCCTGATAGAGGCCAGGGATGTAGCTAGAGGAGGCATGGTCAGCTACGTGGAAAGTGGGCCTGGCTGAGCTGCTGTAGAGGCAGAGCAATATGACACTTGTTCATATTGCATGCCCACCACAGACCAAACCATATTGCCACAAAGGGAGGAAGAAGTTGATGCAGGAGAGTTTTTTTAATCTGAACTTTTAGTTGTGTTATTAGAACAACTGTAACAGTTTTTTAGGGAATTCTCCACTAAGATGATTGGCCTATATGATTTTGGATCTCTATGAAAATCTTTTTTCTTTATAGGGATGTTTTGCCATCTGCCCATGACTGAGAATATATATCTTACCTGTTTGCATGTTTTGAAAAAAAAAATCACTTTAATATTTAAGACCATCTGTCTTGACACTTTACATAAATTACTTTTCAAATTCTATCCAGGCCTGCAGTCTAACTTTCCTGAATTTACTTATATAGCCTTCCACTGTTTATTTCATAAATGCACTATCCAGTTCTTCTCAATTCATTCCATCTAACTCTTTGATCACACACGTATACTTTAATCTTACTCTTTATATCTGTATTTTTCTATATAGATATTCTCCATGGATACACATTTATATACCAGTCCCCTACCGAATGGATACTAAGACAGTTCCTTATTCCTTTCTTAAATGCTTTACTTTCTCTACTGTCAGTAATGTCCTACATCTCTCTTTTATCTTGTTCTTGATTAATACTTTTCTTATTTTTAATAATTTCCTCTTTGACAATTATTTTTCTTTCATCTTAATCAGATTTTCTCAAGTTCCATTTTTTCATACAGTCTGTAATATTTCTTGTATGCATTCTTATCTCTCCCTCTTTAGTTACTTATAATTTCTTTCTGTAATACAGTTACAACATTCCTGTAATTATCTCGCCCCATCAGACTAATTAGTGTGTCATCCAATTGCCTTTCTAAACAGTTTTCCTGCTGTATCCAAATATAACTGGCGTTTGAATTTGTATACATAGTTCATATGTACCCTTCGAGCTATTCAAAGGTGGTCACTATCTAGTCTACCTTTTATTTCCTTACTATAGTTTTTATCTACATTGATGTAATAAAGTAATAAAAATAATATTTTAATAACTTAAATACATCTATAGTTTTTGTTTGATTTGTAGCTGTAAATTTTAATTATCATATTGTAAGAGGTACCTCACTGATGCAATTTAATGTCCTGCTTATTTATTATCTTATCCACATAAATTGTTTCACTATTATCTATCTTCTTGACTAAAACTCTTACAGTTACTACAGTAGACAACTCTTGCCCTAAAATCACCTCATATTACCATTACTCTGTTTCAGCTCTGACAGTTCAGCATTCAAACATTACAAATACCTTTTCTTGTTATCTGATTTTGTTATTGGTGAGTTATATATGTTAGTCAATGTGCAACTTCTTTTTTGCCCACTTTCATATCAATATGTATCAGGTTTTCTGCTTTCTTTACCAAAACTGGGGTCAAACCCTTATGTGTCATTATACGTGTTATTAAACCAAAGCAGTGTTTTCCATACCTATTAATTCTCCTTGATGGTGCTCCAAATGTCTCTTAGTTTGTTATATTTGTCTGATATCTGCTATCCATATTTCCTGTAAGTTAACAGTGTCAAAATTTCAGAAATAACAATAAAAGTCTCTAGGGGAGATTCAATAAAGCCTACATGGTCATTTTTGACTTTGTGTGCTTCATGGCATGATGCGCACAGCCACAAATATTTTTAGATTCAGTAAACTCAGTGTAGCAGTGGGGCAGCCACGGTGGTGCAGTGGTTACCGTTGCCTCCTCACAGCAAGAGGTTCTCCGGTTCAATTCTCGGCTGGGGTGCCTTCTGTGCGGAGTCTGCATTTTCTCCCTGAGGTTGCATGGGTTTCCTCCGGGTGTTCCGGTTTCCTCCCACATCCCAAAGACATGCTGTAGGTGGATTGGACACTCTAAATTGGCCCTAGGTGTGAGTGTGTGCATGTGTGTGCCTTCTGTGGAAGGTTGGGTGCCGGGCTGGCAACTCAACACCATAAAACTCCACTGCCAATCATGAGTGGACAGGTGATCCGCTGTGGCGACCCCTAACCAGGAATATCTGAAAGAAGAAGATGAAACTCAGTGTAGCAGTGCATACTCAAGTACAAACATGGCAATTTCCATAGCATGCAGATTACAACATAAATAGCTGACTTGTATGTTAATGAAGTAAAACAACATGGTGGAGTGATTCAACAAGTTGTAAAACAATTGTGTCCTCCTGATGCCCATGTATTGGAAAACTTTTCAAATACAGCAATGAAAAGGAGTTCTGTACAGAAACAAGAGCAAGCAAAAGTGATTAGATTTAAACAGAACTGACCTTAACATGTAACAGCAGACAAATTATGACATTATTAGACAGAGTAGGTACTACAAAAGTATTGTAACAATAGCAACAATCCTTTTTAAGTGCCATGACGTTACTGCAGCTTTGCTCCCCCACCCCCAAATGAAGAATATACTCATAACTAATGTAGACAGCTAAAAGTATAAACCTCATGAAACAGACTATTCATAACATCATGTAAGCATACGCATTATGTATCTGATGGAATACAGTCAAATTTGATCAAAAACTGTATTCCTCTGTGCAGATATATAGTGAAATAAACCCTTCCTTGTGTGTACAACATTGGGTTCCCTTTCAGTTTCCCTGCCTACATGATTACCAACCATGTAAATTCAGGGCTGTCAGCATGGTGAAGATGAAAATGAGGTCAAATCTCATTAGAATTGCTGAATCCCAAAAATGTTTAACCATGTAGGGGTGTTCACTTCATGTAGGCACTTCCACAGTGTTCGTTTTCAATGGATGGCAACAGTGAATGATGACAACATGGGTGGTGTAAGGTTACACTTATAGAGGTGTACATTTAGGTTTGTGGAGTGTGAAAGTGCATCTAAGCAGTCCAGAATTCACAAGCTTTGTTTCATCCTCTTTATTGTTTGTAAAAATGTGTCATCTGTGTCCACTTTAAATATATTTTTTTAATTTTTGTCATTGTTTGCGTGATGTGGCACTTAGCGCAACCAGCAGAAATGGAGGAATGAATGGCAGGTTTCTCAGTGCTTGTCATACAACTATTCCTGTAGCAGCACATGTATGTGTAGAGCTAGAGTACAGATGGTCCTGGGTTCTAGTACAGGGTCTACTCTGCTACTCCTCTGGCCTAGTGGTTAGGGCGATGGTTTTATGTGTGCAGATTACAGGGTTCAATCCCTGACTACAGTACAACCTTTCCTTCACTTTTTGAGCTGCTTGTTTGCACAATATCACAGGAACAGAGGAAAATAATAACAAAATTACCTGTGTTTATGTCAGAAAAATATGTATTAATGTATGTGTTTAGTGCTTATTAGAAGCCAAAATGGTTAACACATTTCATTCTATTTTATGTACAGCTTAGTTTTGTATGAGACTACAAGATGCTTTTCTAAAATGACAATATGCTTTCTGAAACTGCAAGATGCTCTCTGACCTAATATTTGCTAGCACAGCAAAATTCATGTTTATGCCTTTTGGAAATATACTGAGAAGCAGGTGATTATCTGCTAGGTCAGGAAATTAATGACTAGAACAATACTGTTTTCTATAATGTTACTGAACTTGAACAATCAGCTCTGTTCATGTTATGAGAACATGCACAGCTGCAGAAGAACTAGATACAGTTAAACAAAGACTGCTTGAAGAAATGAACTATAATCTGTGCTTGCTTTGTGCTCGAATTAGCCATAGTACCTTGAATGGTAACATTGCATAGTGAGAAGTTGTATCTGACCGGTGGTCATCAAGGCCACGTTGTTTTTCTTAGGAAGTTTTTTCAGTGTCAGCAGAAAATCATAAACAAACAGCTGCTTTGAAATAATATTGTAAGGACCTGTGATTTGTTACGTCAGCTTGGTAGGCAATGTCTTGTAAGAAATGTATAAGAATGGCTTCACTTCCTGATTTTAGTTAGACAAACTCTGTATTAGCATGTTTTTGTCTCCTTGCTGCAAGATTAAAGTGCCTTAACCTGAACCTGCCGTGTATTGATCTTTTTGAAGTTGTTTTTTTCCTTTGACAGATTGGTCCTTCGGACCGGAAACTCTCACTTCACCTCAGGTCAGATGGGCCAGGTGGCATGAAACCATACAGGAAAGAAACCACATTGGTTCTTCTGCGCTGAAAGATCTCCAACTGAATTGTCGTTCAAAAGAGGCCAGCCACTGTTCTGATCTGCGACTGGAGGACGAGTTAAACAGTATTCACGTGAACCAGAGACGGTCAATCACGGAGGCTCAGGTAAGGTGAGATTTACCTTTTTTCTGTTTTAGATCAGGGACTTGATTTGTGTCATCTGTTAGGTGATTTGTTTTGTACAAGTCAGGGACAGGAAGATTTCAGTCTTGTCATAGATCAGGGAAACAGAATAGGTAAGGCAGTTATTCTAGATAAACTGCGAAAAAGAGAAAATCGTGGTACCACGTAAAATAAGAAGGGTTACGTACCAGCTCAAAGGTTAAAATAAAATGGGAAATAAGTGCACAAAAAGATACCAAGGTCCGCCATTAACTGAAGATGCAAAATATATGCAATTACAACGTGCTGACAATGTTAGATACTATACAAAATGGGTTAATAAATATGAATTCAATGGCAAATTAAAAAAATCCTCACTTATTAAACTTGTCAAACAGATTAAAACTGACGCAAAAGGTCAGGTAAAAAAGCAACGTCAGTTAGGCATTCCTGAGGCACACAGGTGGGTTGATGAAGCAAACCGTAGGGAACAAAAGAGTAATAATTCAAAAGCAATGTTTCTAGATAAAGAGGATAATAACTTGGTAATAGCATCAGCCCCTCCACCTCCTCCGCTTCTCTTACCAGAATATGAAGCGGGTGGACAAGTTGGTCCACCTCCGCTATATCCGGCTGTTCCCGCGAAGCCAAAACCGTTTGTCAGAGATCCCATCGAGACTAGGTCTTGAACACGTAACTTACGAGGGGATATTGAATATCAAATAAATAAAAATTCACGAGCTATGAGTGAAGAAGAGATATGTCTGCTCATAGAAGTACCAAATCCTCAGGCAGGACAGGAAGGGCAGGACCCAACTCTCCTGGTATATAGACCGTGGACACCGGAAGATATCCAGAAAGCCACAGAGGGAATTCCCTATCCAAAAGTTAATTTTAGAAAATTCTTAGAAGACTTACAGGGCATGAGGTTAAGCTATCATTTAAATGGAGAAGAAGTAGAAAAAGTAGTCAGACAAATCATAGGTCCAGACTGGCACATGATCAGTGGCAACTGGAATCCCCATGACGCAGAACACAAGCCACTCCCACATAGCAACGCAGAACTGGATAACAGAGTGAAAGGTCTGACAGACTGAATCTCTGAGAAATGGAAGCCTAGGGCAGACTGGACTTGCATTAATCAATGCATCCAACAGGAAGGTGAAACTGTTGATAGATATTATGCTAGATTATTAGAATGTTTTAATAACCATTGTGGAATGCAGGTACCTGAAGACCAAACACATGACTCCCCATATGAGCAGCAGCTAAAGAATGCATTTTTGAAAGGCAGTATTGCACCCATTAGCAGCTTTATTACAAAGCACATGGTAGATCACAGTACAAGTAGATTACAGTCATTACTTGAATATGCAAGACATGCTGAAAGGCATTTTAATAACAAAAAGAAAAAGAAAACCCAAGTATTTGCTGTAGAAGATGGAGTAGAAGTTTTTGTAGTACAGTCAGGGAAAAAGGGCAAGAAAAATGCCCATGTAAACAAACAATCTGATAAGTGATCAGAGGAGTTTGAAGAAAGAAAGAAAATGGGTGAATGTTTTAATTGCAGAAAAAAGGGACATTTAGCAAGGGATTGCAAGCAAAACAAGAAGGTAACCATGGAAGATAAGGAGGGTGAGGACTGACTATATGATAGTCAAGAATCACTAGAAAGGAATAACCAAGAAAAGATAAATGCAAATGTGATAGAAGGAATAGAGAATGTGATAGAAGAAATAGAGGAAGTGCAGGAAATCAGATAGTGAAGAAAGTGACATTTTAGACTTAGCATTATTGAGCCTAGAGCTCTACTTAGCAGACACAAAACTGGAAGTTACACTTCTGGTAGAGGGGAGGGAAGTTAAATTTCTGTGTGACTCAGGGGCTTCACGAACCCTGATACATCCTTCCAAACTACCAGAGAACTCAGAATCATTTGATTATATATTAGTGAAAGCAGCTAATGGACAGCTGTATTGGGAGCCACTCTCCCATAACATAGCAATAACTGACCCTGTTTCAGGAATGACCCAGAAAAGCAAAATTGTTGTTTCTGCAAAATGCCCAGTAAACCTTTTGGGCAGAGACCTTATGCAGATATTTGGCATAGCAGTAGTTCCGACTATACAGGGTATGGAAGCACAGCGACAAATGGATACTTTTGTAGTGCGACCGGAGGGTGAAACATTTTATTGGTACAGCCAGGACTTGGTCACGACTGGTCCAGGGGCAGTAACCGAAGAACTGATGAATGTAGCCATCAGTAAGTCCCCCTCCCTTGACACTGATAAACAGCATTTGTTGCACTGTACTCTGTATTACTGTAGCACACCAGGACCTGATAAGGAATATGAGCAAGAACTGTTTAGAAACCATGCCAACAGTTTAGTATTACGTAATCTGCACTGGGACACAGAAGGGAACAGTGTAGTTAGCTGTTCATTGCCCCAGGAATTCTTTGCACTTTATAAATCTAATCGATTACCACATGTTAGTTTAACTAAAGACAATAATGTAAAATGGGCAGACTTAGGAGAAAAAGTCACAAAGTGGGAAAAACAGACAGAGTTAGAACTGTCAGAACAGGGAGTACAAAAGCAGAAGTTAAATTGGATAACGCAGACCTACCCAGCTGTACACTTGCAGTCAAGCGAGGACAGCTGAGTAGCACTCTTACTAGAAGAGGAAGAAAACGCCTTACGAGGCATACCAGAAACTCTCTGGTCAACAGGAAAATCAGATGTAGGACTTATTCGTACAGCAGGACCAGTTACTATCATGCCAAAATCAGCATTTAGACCACAGAAGAGACAGTATCCCTTAAGAAAAGATGCAGAAGTAGGAATCAAACCTATAATAGCAGCTTTACTTAAGGAAGGAGTACTGATAGACTCTCCTGATTCACCATGTAACGCACCCTTATTTCCTGTCAGGAAAGCAAACGGAGAATGGCGTATGGTCCAAGATTTACAAGCTGTAAATGACGCAGTAATGCCTAGAGCACCTATGGTGCCAGATCCACACACCCTGTTGAATGATTTAAAGCCTCAACAGAAGTATTTTTCTGTGGTAGATATTAGCAATGCGTTCTTTTCAATACTGATACACCCTGACAGTCAACATTGGTTTGCATTTACATTTCAGGGGAAAAGGTACACATATATGAGACTACCACAGGGATACTGTGAAAGCCCAACAATATTCTCACAGGAAATGGCAAGTAACTTGGCGGGATTTATCCCACCGAGAGGCAGCCAGATTTTACTTTATGTAGATGATATCCTGCTGGCAGCCCCCACCCAGCAAGAATGCAGAGAAGATACCATAGCATTACTACAATTTCTAGCCACTCAAGGACATAAAGTAAACAAAAACAAATTGCAGCTTTGGAAAAAGCAGGTTAAATACCTGGGATATGTGATATCCAAAGAAGGCAGAATATCAGATGAAGAGAGAAAAATAGCAATTTTACAAGCACCCAAACCGACTACCAAGAAGGAAATGATGTCCTTCCTGGGTACAACTAATTTCTGTCGGAGTTGGATTCCGAACTATGCTTTAGAATCTGCTCCACTGACTGACTTGATATACAAGAAGCCTATGGCAGCACAAGTTTATTACAATGGACACCAGAAGCAGAATCAGCCTTCTGTAAATTAAAGCAATTGATAGCGTTCTCATTAGTTTTAGGATTACCAAACTATCATAAACTTTTTTTCCAAACCGTAGATTGTAAGCAAGGTTATATGACATCAGTGTTAACACAGCAACATGGAGACAAGCAACGCTCCATAGCTTACTATTCATCACAGCTGGACCCAGTGGTGCAATCTTTGCCCCACTGTGTACAAGCAGTAGTCGCAGCTGCAATGGCAGTACAGGCTTCGGCCTCAGTAGTGTTGTTTCATCCCCTCACATTGAGAGTGCCTCATGCAGTTGTGATTATTTTACTGCAAGAAAAAATTGCATATCTTTCTCCTGCTAGACATCTTTCCTGTATGACTATACTGTTGAGCCAACCTCATATGACAATTGAACGGTATACAACTTTAAATCCATCTACCTTGCTCCCAACCCCTGCGGATGGCACACCACATGGCTGCCTGCAGGAAATTGAGCAAAAGACACTACCTAGAAAAGATCTTACAGATGTTCCCTTGGATGATGCCGAGGTGACATATTATGTGGATGGCTCATGCAAAAGGGGTCCCACAGGACAGAATCTAGTAGGATATGCAGTAGTTTCTGATACTGAGATTTTAAAAGCAAAATCTTTACCACACAATTTGTCTGCACAAGCAGCAGAATTGATTGCCTTGACACGGGCATGTACCTTAGCAAAGGGTAAATGTGTAAATATTTTTACTGATAGCCAGTATGCTTTTTCTACTGTACATGTTTTTGCACAACAGTGAAAAAATAGAGGAATGATAACATCTACTGGCAAACCGATTAATCATGCGCAGTTTATTTTGGATTTGTTAGAATCTATTCAGTTACCTCAGAAAGTAGCTATTTGTAAATGTGTAGCTCATACCAAGCAACAGGATAGGATTTCAAAAGGTAATGCGAGAGCTGATACAGCTGCAAAGCAGGCAGCTTCAGCTTCAGCAGTATTTCTTTTGAGTGAGGAATTACAACCTTCTGAGATTTTAGATTTAGAAATGTTGAAAACAATGCAGACACTTACTACGAAAGTAGAAAAACAGAAATGGATAAAACGAGGAGCAATTCTTGAGAAAGGGCTGTACATCTCCAAAGAAGGAAAACCGATATTCCCATCTAACTTGTTTAGATATGCAGCTTTGTTGAGCCATGGGCAGTGCCATGTCTCAACAGGGGGGATGGTACAGTTAGTGAATCGAGTGTTTACAACATATGGGTTTATAAACTACACAAAAAATTTTGTGCGGCATGTCATGTTTGTAATAAACATCATGCACAAGGGGCGTTGAAGCCTAAGCAAGGGAGTTTCCCCACACCACCATACCCGTTCCATTCTATTTGTATGGATTTCATAGAACTAAACAAATGCAAAAATAAGAAGTATTGTCTTGTCATTATAGATATGTTTTCCAAATGGGTGGAAGCTTTTTCAACTAAAAATCCAGATGCAGCTACTGTTGCAAAAATTCTTCTTAAAGAAATTATTCCTAGATTTGGCATACCAGAAAAGATCTATAGTGACAATGGCACACACTTTGTAAATCAAACTATACAACAGTTGAGTCGATATTTCGGAATTTCCTTGAAAAACCATTGTGCATACCACCCACAATCTGCAGGATTAGTAGAGAGGTATAATGGCATTTTGAAAAATAAGCTTAGGAAATTAATGAGTGAAATACAAAAGAACTGGGTGCACTGCCTGCCTCTGGCACTGTTGAGCATGAGAACTGTTCCAAATGCAAAAGGGTTAACTCCTTTTGAAATACTGTTTGGGAGAGCATATTATATACCTCAGTGGAAACCTCTCATGCCTGCAGACCAGAAGGCTGACAGTTCACTTGCAGAATACATGAGACGACTTTTAAGTAATAAACAACTTTTGCAGTTAAAATTCTGTTTCAGATAAAGAACAAACCAGACCATCGGAAGCAGCAGTAGTCCCAGGCACGTGGATCTGGGTGAAAGTCATCAAGAGAAAAAATTGGACATCACCGAAGTGGGAAGGGCTGTACCAAGTGCTACTGTCAACACCCACTGCAGTCAAGATCGCAGAGCGAGCATCCTGGATTCATTTGACACACTGTAAACTGGTTAAAAACTTTGAACTGGACAAAACCCTTGTTACTGTTACACAACAAGAACAAAATGACCAGATATAGAGAAAACAGGAATGCAGAACAACCCCAGAAGTATTGCATGATCATCCTGTTAACCATACTGATAACAATGATCTATTTGCTGTGGCCTTTCCTTTTTCCAGCCACACGAGCTAAACCAAAGAAACGTGATGCATTGCTCATAGACTGGCATCCGAACTTTAACACTTACCAAGCAATTAAATATGTGTATGCTGAAACTTTTAATGTTTCGAATTGCTGGATTTGCACAGCTATACCAACAGCATACGGGGGATTACTAATGACTGCTGTCTCCCTAGGGGTCAATGAGACCTGGGAAAATTTGATTTTTGATACCACAACTGTAAAATCACAAGACAAAATAGCATTGTACCTTCCTGTTACACAAAAGGGAATTGTGTGTTTTTACAAAAATGATACTGTTCAGGTAGGTTGGAGTAATTGTAATGTGACTGTTCCTTACAAATGTTATACCAAAGCTAATAATGCAGGTTATATTTGTGATGCAAACTATGACTCATATATTGAATCAATGCACAAAACAGTTGATGAAATACAACATAATCCTGTTCTTTAACAACTATCTATTATTGATAAGAAAATGTTTCATGCAGGGCAAGTGTATATTAATACTAAAGTAGAGAATTGTTATTTTGTTTGTGGGAAAAAAGCATACAAATGGTTACCTGAGAATTGGTCCGGCAGTTGTTTTTTGGGTTACCTGGTTCCGGCCATACGACACACTGCAGTTTTGCCTCAGGGAAGAATTCGAAATGTCAGAGAGGTCACCAAGAAAACCGGAAATCCAATCAAGAGACCTGAAAATCCAGTGGGACAAATCGAAGCAGGCTGGAGAAACCATAATTCCATGAAAAACAAAGATAAACTGACACACATGGACTTGAGTGACACTATTATATTGTGGGCAGGTATAGCCCCTGCATATGGCGCAGTGAAATCGATTTGGAAGCTGAGAAAACTGTCCAAACTTCTCGAAGTAATGAGTAATGCAACTTTTTCTGCTCTCAAATTAGTAACTGATGAAACTGAACGCTATGAGAACTGTGGTGCTTCAAAACCGCATGGCTCTCGACTTCACCCTAGCGGCGAAAGGTGGTACATGCGCTTTAATAAAAGAGGAGTGCTGTTCGTATATTCCTGACAACCAGCATGAGATAAACGACCATCTTGAGGTGATTCAGCAAGTGTCAGCCATGACCAAACCAGGCCCAAACCCACTGACGGACTTTTTCCAGAATTTGTTTGGGGGGGGGGTAGCATCCTAATGAACATCCTGATTGCCATTTGTGTGGGATTACATCCTATTAGGAGTGTGTGTTTGTTGTGGTATTCCCTGCATGAAAAGATTAATCAAAGATTTTATAGACATGTCAGTTTTGAGACTTTGTATTAAAGTACTGAAATTGAAGAATTGTTGAAAAGTGAAACACTTTCATAAGTTTAAACTGAATGACTCTCTTAACTGCAAATCTTGAACAGAAGAGGTTAGGAGAAGAAGCAAACTGTTTATGCTTTTGAAAATAGAATAAAAAGTATTAACAGGGGGGAAATGCCAGACAAATATGTATTAATGTATGTGTTTAGTGCTTATTAGAAGCTAAAAGGGTTAACACATTTCATTCTATTTTATGTACAGCTTAGTTTTGTATGAGACTACAAGATGCTTTTCTAAAATGACAATATGCTTTCTGAAACTGCAAGATGCTCTCTGACCTAGTATTTGCTACACAGCAAAATTCATGTTTATACCTTTTGGAAATATACTGAGAAGCAGGTGATTATCTGCTAGGTCAGGAAATTAATGAATAGAACAATACTGTTTTTTATAATGTTACTGAACTTGAACAATCAGCTCTGTTCGTGTTATGAGAACATGCACAGCTGCACAAGAACTAGATACAGTTAAACAAAGACTGCTTGAAGAAATGAACTATAATCTGTGCTTGCTTTGTGCTCGAATTAGCCATAGTACCTTGAATGGTAACATTGCATAGTGAGAAGTTGTATCTGACCAGTGGTAATCAAGGCCACGTTGTTTTTCTTAGGAAGTTTTTTCAGTGTCAGCAGAAAATCATAAACAAACAGCTGCTATGAAATAATATTGTAAGGACCTGTGATTTGTTACGTCAGCTTGGTAGGCAATGTCTTGTAAGAAATGTATAAGAATGGCTTCACTTCTTGATTTTAGTTTGACAAACTCTGTATTAGCACGTTTTTGTCTCCTTGCTGCAAGATTAAAGTGCCTTAACCTGAACCTGCTGTGTATTGATCTTTTTGAAGTTGTTTTTTTCCTTTGACAGTTTACCTTAGTTAATTTTTGGTGCAGGCAGTGATGTGGAGGTGCGCATCACGCACTAATGAGCACCAATGGAGTTAACATACTCAGTTAAGCAGCAAATATTTTTCATGGGTGCTAATTACAGCATACGTAGGTGATTTTCAGCATGGTGGAGCTATTCAACAAGCTATAAAGCATCCGTGTAGCCTACATTCTGTTTTTTCCTGAATACTTCAATTCCATTGGAGTACAGACAAGGACATTTTAGCCCTGAAATAAAATTGTGTCAACTGCTGCATTTGCAAGGTAAGTCCTGAACCTAGAATGTATTCTTTAATAATATGGCATATCCTTGCATTTCTTAACTTGGTGCAGTAATCAAGTAAATAGTGGTGGATTTGTACAAAACGTACCTTAACATGTGACAGCAAACACTTATTTTACTTATATGTGTTCACTACTAAGTTTTTTTTCTTATTCTTATTGTTTTTAATTCCACTTTTTGCATGATGCGCCAAATAGTGAAAACAGTAGAAGTGGCGAACAAATATATTTCAGGTTTGGCTATGTTTATTTGGTGTACCAGAAGAGCAGCGGACCACCTAGGAAGCAGACAGTCAAAAATAGAAACTAGAGACATTCAATTAATGCCCTTGGCCACTGTGAAAACCTGGCCTGGAGTACAGATAGTACTGGGTTCTAGTACAGAGTGGGAAACCTTTGTTTTACTGCCGTGACATTGCAGTTTACAGCAATGAAATGCAACGCAGACAACTGTTTCCTCAACATTCTTCTAGCAACAGGTGTTAATGTAGGAATGTCATACACATAGTCCTGGGTTCAAATACAACATATTCCATACAGTATTACCTTTGTTGATTGAGAAATCTGTGTATTATCACATTTATGATCAAATGTATGACTGTGAGTATACTGTGCACTATAGTCCTGTAAATGTATGCCTGCTATCTGGACTGGCAGGGCTTTAGCTTTTCCAAAAAACACATACACAATTGCATATATATGCAATTGCTTGCCACTGTTGCATTCTGCTTGTCAGACATTAGCAATGTGGCTCACATTTGCACATTGCTTACCTCTGCTCAAACAAGTGTAACTCGCATGCATGTACACTTTGTTAACCATTGCACATATCCGCTGCTCACTGTGCTATGGAACTGTACATATGATGCTTTCTTATTGGTGTGTATTGTTCACTTCCTTTGTATGACATAAAACTACATGTAGAAACATTGCAAACTAAGGGCATGATCTAACTATACATTATATATCCCCACCACCAAGCAATACAACCCTGGGGTCTCAATATTATTTCCACACAATATATCAACCACACTACAAAATGTAATATATAATGTGTGCTCCCTCATGGACAGGGCCAGTTGGTGGTGCTCACAACCTTGCTCTGCTAAACTCAAACCATTTACTATGCTCAACAAGGGTACTTGTGTTTTTATGCAGCTAGATGTCTACACATTCTAGTGCTGTTAGGCTACTGGCAACCTATGAACCTATGAATCTATGTGCCTATGCAGACCTCCGAAACTGTTATCCCCCACATGGCATGCTGGGTTCATCTACTATAAGTTGACCTGCAGTCTTGCATAAATCAGACTTGTGTCATGGTGCTTTTATAAAGTACTTAGTTCTGTAGTCTGTGTACTTAAATAGGTAGGTGCTCTGTTCTTACTGCAGTCAACTGTGTATATGTGTGAGTGTCTAGCCAGAAGAGTAAGTGTGTATCCTGCAGCTACCAACCCAATCCCATAAATGTACAGTATTTTGATACTTGCACATACTTACAGATCCATTTCAGGCAGGTCTCCCAGCCTCTTCTCTCCAACATGCATTGCTGATGTCATCCACTATAAGTTGATCTGAAACCATGAAAAAGTCAGACTTGTGTTATGGTGCTTGTATTGAGTACTGTGTTCTATAGTATGTGCACTTAGGTAGAGGTTCTGTTCTCATTGCAGTTAACTAGGTGTGAGTGTGCCTCTAGTCAGCAGAGTAGATGTGCTACCTTACAGTTACTATTCCAATGGCATGGCTTGCCAATATTTTGACAATTGCACCTGCCTACAGATCCATTTCAGGCAGGCCCCCCCCAACTTCTTCTCTCCAGCATACACTGCTGATGTCATCCACTACAGGTTGATCTGCAGCCAAGTAAAAGTCAGACTTGTGTTGTGCTAGTATTGTCTTCTGTAGTCTGTACACTTAGGTAGGGGTTGTATTCTCACTACAGCCAACTTGGTCTATGTGTGCCTCTAGTCAGCAGAGTAGATGTGCTATCCCACAGTTGCTACTGCAATGGTATGGTTTGCCAGTAGGTTGATACTTGCACCTGCCTACAGATCCATTTCGGGCAAACCTCCCAATGTCTTCTCTCCAACATGCACTGCTGATATCACCAACTATAAGTTGACCTGCAGCCATGTAAAAGTCAGACTTGTGTTGTGGAGCTTGTGTTAAGTACTGTGTTCTGTAGTCTGTGCACTTAGGTAGGTAGGGGTTCTGTTCTCACTGCAGTCAGCTTGGTGTGTGTATGTCTCTAGTCAGCACAATAGACATGGTCTCCTATAGTTACTTCTCCAATGGCATGGCTTGTCAGTATTTTGATACTTATGCAAGCTTACACATCCATTTCAGGCAGCCCTCACAATCTCGTCTCCCACATGGCCTGCTGATATGAGTTCTACTATAAGTTCACCTGTACTCATGTATAAATCATACTTGTGTTGTGGCGCTTGTGTTTAGTATTGTGTTCTGTAGTCTGTGCGCATAGATAGGTAGGGGTTCTACTCTCACTGCAGAAAACTGTGTGTGTGTGTGTGTGTGTGTGTGTGTGTGTGTGTGTGTGTGTGTGTGTGTGTGAGAGAGAGAGAGAGAGAGAGCTGTTACTTGACATTAAAGAGACCATTTTGCACCAGCATGCAGGACACTGTTATTACCATATGCTCAACAGACAATGCTATCATCAGCTATATCTGATTATTGCATATTCAGTCATCCTACCAGGGCATGGTCACATACTGGCCTGTGAAGGCCAGGAAGACATCACCTCATCCATTACCAGACAGATTACAATGACATGTCCTTTAATCTACACAAATACATCATGGCATGCTTTGTAGGTGTTGTGTTATGTTGATGAGAAAGCCCTGTGGTCTGTCCAACTTTTGCACATGTCTTGGTGAGGTACATGCAAAAGACAGCATTATACTGTGTTACTGCTCTGATGAGATTTGACTACAGTGCTGGCATACAATCCTGAGATCTGAATGTGATGGCATGACTTATGATATGCACCATCATTTTGTACTGGAAAATCATTAAAGGGAAACATTAGAAAGTAATGAAACACATTGCAGTTTCTGACTTCACAGCCCTTACAAAAGAATTCACTATTAAGTAGTGAAATGATGATGCTATCTACTGTATAACTTGGCAAAGCAAATATAAGTGATAGGTCAAATTATCAGTTCAACAACACAAATGCAGATATACTAAGCATTAATGTAGCTATGCACCCTGTGCATCAGACACAAAGCTTTTGTATCCCTGAATCCAAAATAGAAAAAACAGGGATATGGCACAGTTATTATTTATTGCACAGGGTGTTGTGTGGGGGGAGCAGGAGGCCTAGGCTAGCACAAAAGGTTGGTGAATGTGTGTGAGTAAGAAATGGAAGCAGGCAGGCTGAACCATGTAGTTTTTGTGTGTGTGTCTGTATGGCTCCTCCAGGTGAAAGTGGTATGTGAGATTCTGCATAAACACAGCCAGGCTCAGTGCTAGCTCTACAACCTGGTATATCAGACAGGTGTGAGTCTTGCATGATAGAGTTGGCAGTTCATTGTTGTTGCCCCTGACCATGAGAATTGGCTCTTTCAGGATTTGTCCTGGCACCTCCATGCCCTAAGTCAGATGCAGTGCTGATGCCTGAACATGACCCATTGTCTGCTGGATGTGCAACCTTCACAGGAATTCCCAGGACCATGACCCCATGGCCTGCCACATCTAGGTGTGGACAGCATGGTCACTGATGGAGCAGTAGAAGTACTGCCACTATGGGAGCATGATCGGGCATAGCCACATTGGCTATCAGCAGATGTTGTGGCTGACTTATGCCCAGGAAAATGGTGTTCCCCTCCCAGTAGGCATTCCATCTCAGACACTGCTAATTCTTACGTGCCATTCATCTTATCCATTGCAGAGGCAGTCACAGTCATGCATGCCAGACTGTGCCACATCTACAACACTGAGCATTTGTCTGGAGCACCTTTCTGAATGTGCCTGTGCCTCCATGATGGCCCTAAACATATGTTGAGTGACATGAGAAGAGACACCTACACCAGCTGGAGGGGAGACAGAAGGCCTCTTTGACCAGCTCTCTCAGCACTTCTGTGTGGCACCTTGCTCACACTTTCACTATTGCCAAAGTCAACAGGCACCGAAGTCACAGTAGCCACACTTCCCTGATCAATGTCCTCATCCTCCACTTGTCCAATATCTGTGAGCTCAGTGGACTTAGTAGGTGTAGGCCTACTGGCTTTGTCCAGGGAAAATGAAGGGGTGGCTGGATGTTAACATCTGTATCAGATTCAACCTCTGCACCACCCCAACTGTGCCTCAGTGTGACAACCATCATCATCATCGGTGTCTCCTGAGACACTGATATCAGGTGGCATAGTGCCCATACTGCCACTGTCATGATAATGTGAAAAAAGGAAGAAAGACAGGAATACATTAATACCTGCACTACTATGGTGTAATATATGCTAAACACTAACAGTGCTGCCACTATTACAGACAGTACAGCAATACACACAACAGGCCTAAAATGACACATTATGATATCTCTTTGAATTGATGTGCAGTACTGGCATAAATTTATTTGGCTTACCATCTGCAGGAGGCATATCTTGCTGGATTCCTGACAGTCCTGAAAGAAGTTAAGCAACAGGTAAGGGCAACATCATCACATTTAACAATAAGAGAGGGGGTAATACATGTACACCTCTATATCTGCATTAACTTTACTTTCAACAAGAATGTGACTGACAACTCCAAACTAAGCTTATAACTGTAGCAGTCTTCAATGCTCCCCCAAAAAAAAGACATGTGACACACAAGTAATATTTATGTCAATTGTTTTACTATACAACAGTATTCAGGTTGTCATATAAGAAAGCCTACCTGAAAGCTACTTTTGGGACTCAGAAGGAGTGGTGCCCACATCAAGAACATACTGTGGTCCACACTGCTATGAGCTCTCACAATGGAGGATATTCACCAAGAACTCATCACTGGGGGGTAAGACGTGGTTCTGTAGCAGGCCATCCCTTGGTTAGCCTTTGGTCTTGGGCAACTCAAGCTGCTCACCTTTGTGCAGTGGTAATCATGTCAGTGGCCCTGTGGTGCACCTGTTTATAGGTTTGGCTGTGGCCAGCCACAGAATTGGTGCTCTCAACAATGTGCTGTCATAATTGTAGCCTGTGTGCCATATTGGCTGACCTCTTCCCAGCAGAAATGCCCCATGTTAGCAGAGACCATCAACGATGATGTACATCACTGAGTGTGGGGGGGGGGGTCTCTGCCTCACTAACGTTGTGCCTTAAAAGACTACAGAATGATAATACATGTAAGTAGCATATAACTACAAAGTAACTGTTTCCAGATAAAACAGTAAAGGTAGCCAGTCAGTAGTACCACTGGAAAAATATAAAACAGTCTACTGCAAGAGGTTCTCTGGTTCTATTCTCAGCTGGAGTGCCTTCTGTGTGGAGTCTGCATATCTTCCCTGTGCTTGTGTGGGTTTCCTTCGGGTGCTCTGGTTTCCTCCCATGTTTCAAAGACATGCATCTGGAGCATTTCTCCCCAGGCATCTGCCGAAAATTGGCTTTGTTTCAAGTCAGACTTTCCCAGTTAACAAATGTTAAATAAATAAATAAACAAATAAATAAAAGACGTGAAATACTAACAACAGGCATGATGCAAAACAAAGAGAGTAACAATAGCAACATATCCTTGTTTGTGCTGTAGAAGTAACTCAGCCGTGCCCCCCACCAAAAGAACAGTCCATTCTAGTTTGTGACATATCAGTAAATCTTCTTTGCTCCCCCTACTCACAAAAGAACAGGCAAATGAGCCATTTTGCTAATAAAACATCTTTGAAATGCTAAAAGTGCTTTCAAAGGACCTGTCCCTGAACCATTTGTACATATTTATCACACAGCATTCTAAGCCAGTCATGTGCACTTCTGAAATGGCTTGACAAACAAGGTCATGGCATCAGTACACTTCTAACTAATGAATACAGTTAAAGTGTAAAAGCCTTTGCTTCAAATTATTCATAAATATATTCTAGCATATGCATTATGTAGGTAACAAAATGGAAGAATACCTGTTTGAGCTCAATTCACCTTGTTAAAGATATCTTGTGAAGAGCTATGCTTCTGTGAAGTCCTGCAAACATGTAACAAGTATCCTCACCATCAGTGTGGCGAACTACACATTTGTCTTTTTATAATGGGATAGATTATTAATGGATTGCATCTGTCTCAGCCTGTGTTTCAGAGATGCAAATTACAGCATAAGCAGTTGAACTGCATGCTAATCAACCAATCTGGTGGAACTATTCAACAAATTCTAAAGCATTCATGTTGACTCTATGCTGGTTTTTCCTGTAGATTTCAAAAGTTGTGCAGTACAGACACAGAAGGTCTGCCCAGACATAATGTTAGGAGCTGCTGTTGCTTTAATCCATTTGTATGTGCTAGAGGTTGCAGACAATGCTGCTGCTGTTTCCAATAGGCCTAGGCTGAGATGGAGAAGAGTTTTCATGTCAAATTTAACTTATCACAACATACACAACATGGACATTGTAGAGTGCTACAGACTGGACAGGGACACACTACAGGATGTTTGCCAGCCTCCACTCAGATACAGAGCCTTTACCTCCCCATGTATTAACTCTGTGCTGCTTGCATTGCAGCCAGCCCTGAGCTAACACTGTTGTAACTGCTGCATTTCTAAACTAGGTTCAGAATATGTACCGAATCATATAATAATATTATGGCATGTCCTTGTATTTCATCACTTGCTACAGTAGGCAAATAAAAGGTGGGAGATTTGTACAGAAATTAATGTAACATGTGACAGCAGTGAGTTATTTGACTTGTATGTGCCCATTAGCAAGTAGTAGCCCTCAAGCATCAGTCACACAGTCATATCTCTCTAAAGTACTGATGATCACTGCATGCCCTCAGTTTAGCACCATACATTTGTAATGGGAAATCGTTACAGAGAGCAAGTTAGAAAGTAATGAGATGCATTGCAGTTTCTGACTTCACAACTCTCACAAGTTCAAACAGGCAGGATGCAAAACAAGAACAGTAAAAAGAGCAACATATCCTTGTTTATGCCATAACAGTAGCTCAGCTTGCCCCCCCAAAAAAAGATCAGTGTACCGTTGTATGTGCCATAACTAGAAATCACCTTTGATTCCCCCCAAAAAGAGCAGGCTATGCTTGTTTGTGCCATCCAACCTGCCCTTCATTTGATGGCAATTGCATATCATAGTATTTCCAGTTAATATCCTCACACATTTTAAGGTAAATGATACAGCCTGGCTTACACACTGCATGTCTCTGAGTAGTGGTCAGATAAGTGATGAATGACCAAGAAACAAAGAAAAGGAAGACATAGCTATATATTTGCAAACAATAATCATGACAGGTTGTGTGATCACTAAGTGTGCTACATCCAAATACATTAAATATAATAAATGTACAAATAACAGCTTATGCCTTGATATCAGTGTACATTCAGTTGCACTTGGTTGTGTGAGGAATTACTTCATTTCTTTGCTGCAATGTTGTTTGTGTGGCAAAGATGTATAAGGCACCCATCCTTTTTTCTGAAGGTGCATTAAAGTTAGAGTTGAAATCTATACCTATGTAGACATATTTCATGTTTAGTAACATTTTCTACTGTGAAGGTCATACATTGATTTTCTTTATTTCAACTATTTCTCAGCTGCATTTTTTTGGGGGGAGGCCACTATTTGCATGGTGTGCCTCTTAGCACAAATGGGTTTGGCTATACTCATAGAGTGACAGTGCACAAACTGGACATATGGACCACCCAGGTAGCAGACAGGACCCAGACAGTCACAAACATAAACTGGATACATTCAATTAATACTATTGGCCATCATGATATAACATTGCCCCCAGTGCACACCCTCGAGTACCATGTCTGTGCAATGGTAAGTGATGTGCAACATTTTCAAATGTTGCAAAACTAAAAAACGCACACTCTCAGTAAGTGTGATTTCTGCAATTGGTGAGAAAACATCATTCTATGCTGGTCTTGATGTGTGGTAAGCATGGCAGGCATTCAGGGAGAGGTTTTGAGATTTTGTGCTCAAAGATGGGGTGCCCAGGAGTCCAAAGTGTTTGTTGGACTCCTAGTGAATAAAAATGGGCCCAGGCTATTGCAGAGGGACTATCATGGCTTGGATTACAAGTCAAAAGCACAGAATAGTCTTGCTCAAGCTTTTACCAATACTACCGGTTTCCCCCACACTGGTGAGCAATGTAGGAATCATTACAGAGACCTCTGGATGAGGAAGAGGGATACACTCAAATGTTTGATCAAGTAATGTAGGACTGGGGCATCCCATAGATATGTAAGTATCACTTACAGAGACTACTTGTAAGAGCTAAAAGCTGGATATAGTCAGGATTGGTATTTATATTCGTATTCTGTTCTGTTCTGTTTTTTCGGCAGCTGCCACAGACCGAGAACTGAATGCGCATACCCATGAAACTAGATTGGCACAGATGTGAGAATCATGTGGTATGTATGCATCTGAACAGTACTGTTATTGCAGCATTAAAAGTAAAGACTCCTTTTGTAATTTATTATACAGTTGTTTCAAATTAAGCATGCCTCTCTCAACTGTAACAGGAAAATATGAATGCATTAGTCTGTAGGCCAAAACAGCAGTTTAGTATTAGAGAGTAGTCAGCGGTTGTGGGTAAAACAACTACAGCTCCCAAATATACAATAGTGTTAAGTTTTCATCAATAGTGTAAATGTAATGTCAGATCTCTAAAGCAGTGGCATCAATGGCCTGCTGTAAACTGTAATCTGTATAACTGGAAGATGCATATGTGCAATATATACACATATCAAGGGTTGCTTGCTGCAATCTGTAATATAGTGTGCATCTGTTATGAGCTAGGTAGTCTAAATAGTAAAAATGTTATTTGTCAGAACTTGGTAGCCTTAAAAGTAAAGGTAACAGAATAAAGTCAAATAATTGTATCAATGCATTGTATGTCACATATGAAGTTGCTAATGTTCTTCCTTGTTTTTTTTCTCACCCCAATCCTTGTCTTATCTTTTTGTTTTTTGTTTTATTATTATTTTTGTATTTTTTTTTTGTTTTTCCCACAGCACAGCAGGGTAGGTCTGCCCCGCAGGAGCCACCTGCCCCCACTCCACCAGCTACAACACCAAGGCTCAGCACATCTGAGTTGTAATCTGGTAGTACCCCATCTGCTGCCCCTGCACTACCTGGCCCCTCAGGTAGTTTTGCCCCAGAAGATAGGCCAGTGGTTCCCTCCTGAAGCAGTGGCATTGGTGGTTATTTTATCACCAGTGATGAACTGCCAAGAGTTTGTGCACAGGATTGTGCACCACACAGATAGTTCATGACTACACCAGATGGAGGCACTGCCCTCCATTATTGTATGAATAATACAGGGAGACACAGACATCAGACACTGCAGCCATCAGCACAGTGAAGTGACAGTGATGAAAGTCCAGCGGGTGATGACTCAGTTCTTAGTGTCACCTAGCTTAACATATATAGGTTTGTAATATCCCCAACCTCACCCCATCCATGATGTTCACCCACCTCTTGTGTCCTTCACCATCCCCTTGTCTTCTCTTGTATGTCCTAGCTATGCATGATTTCTTCCTCACTTTCCCAAGCTACCTGACCCAGACATATCTACATCCTTTCACCAAAATCCCCCCCCCTCTCTCTCTCAAAAAAAATAAAGAAAGAGGATTTAACCCCCCAAAAAATGTTGTCCTATACATCACTCTCCATTTCGTACACAAGTCATCTTGACACACTTGATTCAGTACAATTGGCTATACATCATGATTATATTGTGGTCACCCTTCTTTCTGGGGTTGACACTACAAATTCAGCTGATATTCTGCACATCTAAACATTTTTACTGTTGAAGAAAGGGCTAGCTATGGTTCTTTTCTAATTCTACACATCTAAACATTTTTTACTGTTGAAGAAATGGATAGCTTTGGCTCTTTCCTACCCTCCTTTCACCTTGTTCTTCCCCCTACTTATTCCCCATTTCACCACTTTCCTATCTTTCCCATTTCTTTTCTTTAAAGCATAATTAAGCGACAGTGCACATTGTGCATTGTGCACTAATGCAAGTCTATGGTAAAAAGCAGTTATAAATGTTATATAAAGCTGTATTGAAAACCAGTGCCATTTATCCCAAAAACATATGTATTACTCCATTGAGTGCATAAACACGTGCTGCCACAGAGTCAGTTAATTAGCAGGTATATTTTAGAGGCTCTATAGCATCTATCACAACTTCAGAATTTGGATTTACACATAAATGTATTTAAAACTGTTACATACACCTAGATTCAAACCCAGTACCATCTGACCCCCAAAATGGATGGTCAGTGCATTAACAAATGGTGCTACAGACTCAGTTGAGTCGCAGGTGTTTTAGAGACTGACTAGCAAATCCCAGACTTAACTGCTGCTGCATACACCTACTACTTAACTGACTTTCTGGTTGCAGTAATATGTTCCTTTTTGGGGCCAGATGGTACTGGTTCTGAATATAGCTATAGCTAATACATTGAACTACTTTTGTATTAGTGTTTCTTAATGATGATGCATGATGCGTACCATAGCACACTAATGCTTTATAAAACTAAATGGGTATCGCACAATAATGCTTTATAAAACATTACTGGGGATTGCACAATGATGCTTCATACAAAATTAATGGGAAAGATACGACATTAGTGATATGGAGAGCAAGCACGGGGGAGTACAAAGAGAAATCCTTGCTAAACTCTGACAGTTACTATTGATTGCATAAAATACATCCTCTACTTACCTTACTTTGTGGCAGCACATGTTAATGCATTGTTGTTGGAGGCAGATGTTACTGGATTCAAATATGGGTGTAAGAAGTAATTTTACAAATGTGTATGATACTTTTAAATACATTTACTTATATTGCTACCATTCACCGTTGTTTTGTATTGGTGAGCGATGTGCACCATCATGCAATTATGTTTTAAAGAAAAGAAATGGGAAAGACAGAAAAGTGGTGAAATGGGGAGCAATCAGTAGGAAAAACAAAGTGAAAATGAGAGCAGGAATGTGCAGGAGGGATGTAGGAAAGAACCATAGCTATATATTTCTTCAACAGTAAAAACATGATCATATATGCAGAATATTAACTGAATTTGGACTATCACATTCAGAGTGAGGGGTGACCACAGCACAATTATGTTGTATAGCCAACTGGACCAATTCAAGGGTGCCAAGAAGCCATGTGTGCAAAATGGAGAGCTATGTATGGGACATATTTTTTTTTGGGGGGGTGCCTTTTTTATTGCAGAGAGAGAGAGAAAGAGAGAGAGAGAGAGAGCGAGAGAAAGGAATGCTGGAGAAGGGACATAGGTATTTCTGTGTCAGACAATTTGGGTAGGTGAGGAAGCAATGGCACATATACAGGATATACAAGACAAGACACAGGGACAGTGAAGGTGACAAGAGGTGGGTGAACACCATGGTTGGACAGAGGGTGGGAAAATCAAGGTCCTATGTGCATGAAGCTGGGTGACAGTGAGAACTGAGTCCTCATCCACTGGACTGTCATCACTGTCACTACTGCATTGCTGGCTGCAGTGCCTGACATCTGCATCTCCTTTGGGTATTTTGGTGCACCCACAATGTGGTGAACATTCCTATGCACCATCCCTGGAAGGCATATCCTCCAGACCAGAACTACCTGAGGGGGTCAAGTAGTGCAGGGGCAGCAGAGTGAATGCTGCCAGGACGAGGCTAAATGTGCTGGGTAGCAGTGCTGTAGCAGGTGGAGTGGAGTCAGGAGGACTCTGTAGGACAAGTCTACCTCACTGTGCTGTGGGGGGAGAGAAGATAAGGGTTGGGGGTGAGAAAAAAGGGAGAACATTAGTAACTTCATATGTGACATACAAAACATTGATACTGTTATTTGACTCAATTCTGTTAGCTTTACTTTTAACACTATAAACTCCAAACAAATTTCTTTATTACTTTTAAAACTACTCAGTTCATAACAGATGCACACTATAGTACAACTTGCAGCCAGTAATCCTTTATGTGTACATATATTGCACATATGTGTGCTTGAATTATACTAATTACAGTTTACAGCAGGCCATTTGCGCCACTGGTATAGCGGTCTGAAGTTACATTGCAATAATGATGAAAACCTAAGAGTATTGTATATTTGGGAAGTGTGGTTTCTGAAACCACAATCACTGATTAGTCTCTAATACTGTACTGTTATTTTGTCCTACAGACTACTGCATGCATACTTTCCTTTTACAGTTTAGAGATGCATGTTCCCTGTAATTTGAGAATATAGAACTGTTGCTTTGTGCTACAGACTAAGGCATTTATAATTTCTTTTACAGGTGAGATATGCATGCTCAATTTGATACGACTGTATTAAAATACCAACTAAGCCATCCTTAACTTTTAATGCTACAATATAAGTACTATTCTTATGCATTCATACCACATGCTTCTCACATCCTTGCCAATCACACAGCATGGGATCTCACATTTGATACTCTGTGGCAGCTGTGCAAAAAAACAGAACAGAACAAAATACCATTATGAATACCAGTCTTGACTATACTTGGCTTTTAACACTTACAATTAGTCACTGTAATTGATACTTACACATCTCTGGGGTGTCCCCTCTACTAAATTCTCAGATACAGTGGTCGAGGGTATCCTGCTTCCTCCTCCAGAGGTCATCAAAATGATGCCGGCTTTGTTCACCAGTGCAGGGTATACATGTAGCAGTGGTCAAAGCCCTGGCAACACTATTCAAGGCTTCAGACTTGTATTCTGAGCCTGAATAGTCCCACTGCGGCAACCAGGGCCCATGATCCTTAACTAGGAGTCCAATAAAAACTTTGGACTTTTGAACACCCCACCTTTGCATTCGGAAGCACACTCCTTCACCAGAAACACCAGACATGATTACCATAGATTAAGCGCAATGTATAATGAAAATTTCCTGCTAACTGCATTTTGTATCCTGCTATTTTCACGCCAACTGCATGTATCATGTTTACTGAGAGTGCACACTTTTTGGTTTTGCAACCGTTTAAAAAAGTTGCACATCACTGACCATCATGCAAACACTGTAGACGAGGGTGTGCACTGCCAGGCAATGTGTCTGAGTGATAGTGAATGATGTACAACAGTGGCAAAAATGTAATGTCAAGGTTATTTGATATACAGACATGTGTGTAAATGTGTTAGCCAAATGGGTAGGCCAACTCCAAGATAGCACTACAGTGGGGAAAGGGCAAATTCCTTGATCCTGACTGTACTGTGATTTTGCATGCCCAAACAGTGGCAACATTTGAAAAGTATTTCTGAATTATGCAGCTGTTATTTCAAACATTAAACTCTTGAAAGTTCAAGCATTTGAATGAAGGCTATATCTATATATCTATCTATATATCTATCTATATATCTATAATATATATATATATATATATATATATATATATATATATATGTATATATGTATATATATATATATATATATATATATGTATATATGTATATATATATATATATATATATATATATATATACACACACACACACACACACACACACACACACACACACATATCTATATATATATATATATATATATATATATATATATATATATATATATATATATATATATGGCTCTACTTGAGCAGACCAAATTTTCACTTATTCAAATTTATTTTGATTAAGATGACAATATCGAAGTGTCAGTAAAACAAAAGTACACTCTACTGAAAATTTTCACTGAGAAACAAAACACTCCACCAGCAATAAAACTAAAACATACACCACACTATGTTAAACCCACCCAGGTGGGGGGCTACACCCTCCACATCCCCCAATGTGGGGGCTGCACTCCAATACCTCCGTAACTAAATATATCAACTTCAGGGTCACACTACACTGGGGAAAAGGGCAAATTTCAACTTGTTGGTCAATTGTTTTGTTTCCCAGTGAAAAATTTCAGTAGTGTGTGTTTTTGCTTTACTGACAATTTGATATTGATGTTTTGCTCAAAAGAAATTTGAGTAAGTGAAAATTTGTCCTACTGAAGTAGATATATATATATATATATATATATATATATATATATATATATATATATATATATATATATATATATATATATATGTGTGTATACACACACAAATATATATTATTGTAAAATAATTGGTTGTCATGTTACTTGGTTGCCACATAAAACAGCAATCAAAATATGTTGACCAGTCATTGCACTGTTAATATAACACACCAACACACAGTACACTGAAAAAAGAAACACATTTCCTGCTATAGTGCACTACCCAAAACCTGACTACATTCAGCTCAATGTTTTTTATTGGATTTTTTTTTTTTAATTTAGTTGCAGTTTAGGGTTTGAGACAGGGACTGAGTGAGGTTAGTAAGCATTACTAAGTTGGGCAAAGGGACTAAACTGAAAGCCCCCTTCCCACCTTAGTAATGTGTGTTATCTCTGATCCTGTCCCAAAGCCTTACCTGCATCTAAATTAAAACAAAAAATTATTCCCATAACACTACCACTACACAAAACTGCTCTGACACTCACTATGCATGCATACAGAGACACTCACGCACACACACAAAAAAAAAAAAAAACACAAAAAATACACTAAATCTATTCCCTAACCTAAATGCTCACAAGCACAGGCACACTTAATCTATCCCCTTTCCTAACCCTTACTTTAGCCCTAACCTGCACACATTTATAAACACACACAGCACACACACACACACACACACACACACACACACACACACACACATGGCGCACCTACTACACATCCCACTTATCTGTTTTAACAAACATACACCTTTCGATGTAATGGACATTCCACAGAGAAACACTTCACTTCCAGCTGTTGACCAAAGTGATCAACAGCAAAACAATCAGCACCACCCCCAGGATTCAATAAAGTCTGTGTAGACTCCATGTAGTGCCTACATAGAATGCATTCATGTACATGGCCATGATCTTCCCTTGGCAGCGTGCCATGTGTATTGATTGTGGTGCTCACCTAAGGGCGGTCAGAACAACATGGATATTGAATCTATGCAAGACTGATGGCACACTCACATACCTTTCAGCCTGTTAACCTGACCAAAAGGGGTACAAGACAAATTATTTCATTAATTTGGACTTATTTTAATTTGTTTTTACTTTTATGTGCTTGTTTGTGCAATGTGCCCTGTTATTTAGCTATGCTTAGCTCTGCACACCCATACATCAGACATGCGCCAGACATGTAAAAATAGAAACCGGACACTTTCAATTTCAATTTTTTTTTCTTTTTTATGTGCTTGTTTCGGCAATGTGCTGCATTATTTAGCTATACTTAGCACTGTGCACTCATGCATTAGACATCTGTTAGACATCTAAAAGCAGAAACCAGAAGCATTTAATTGTTGTAGTTGTATGATGCCTAGCACTGTGCAAACCTGAACAGTGAAGCTGTGCTATGCTTACAGTGGCACCTTTGCAGTATATCTGAAAATGCATGTGGTCACTTCATTGTTCCAGTGGCTAGATAAGTTGAGTCATGACCTACAGTACAGTAGGTCCCGGGTTTGAGTCCTGGCTAGTAATACCTTTTACATAGACTGCTGTGAAACTGTGTCAGGTCACTGAAACATCTGTTCACTTTAAATTCAATTATTGCTAAATATAGAAAAGTTGCTTGATGCTGAGTATTGCTTAAACATGGTTAATGGTCTTTTCATGTTTGCACATTGCTAAGCTTCGCTTAAACATGGGTTGTGCAAGTTTGAGTGATGTTAAGCAATGTGGTGTGTTTTTGAAAATTACAGTATGATGTGCAATGGTGGGAATGCATATTATTTATAGAGCAACAAGTGGGAATTGGAGCATGCTCTTGAGTGTGGATATGGCTGTTCTGGGGGAAGGTATGCACTTAAGGGCACAATGTTGGGGTATGCAGGAGTCTAGGGTTATCATTGGACTCCTGTTAGAGCTCTATGGACCCTGGCTGCTGCAGGGCAACTATCAGGGATCAGAATGCAAGTCTGTGGCCTGGGATAGTTTGGCCAGGGGCCTGACCAGTGCAACTGGTATCACCCACACTGGTGAGCAGTGTCATCACCATTATGATGACCTCTGTTGAGGGAAGACGGGTACTTTGGATCAGTAGACCCAAGAGACAGGAGTGAGAAACACCCCTCAGATACGTAAGTATGTTTTCTAGCAATTTATAAATATACAAGCTACATCTGTGTAAAACTGCTATGTATAATGGTTTCCCTCTCTTACCACAGCTGCAGAAGAGAGGGCTTGCAATATGTGATCCCATGCAAAGCATTTGGCCAGGGTGAGGCAAGTGCGTGGTATGTAAGAACATCAATAAAGCAATGAATGAATAAATAACAATAATAAAATAAAATAAATACAGATATTGCAGTCTTAACAGTCATCTGAAATATCTGGGACATCATAGACTTTCATTAGTGTGTCAGTGCATATCTGTACTAGTAAAGCAGGTTAAAGCAAATAAACATGCAGTACTGTGTAGCACAGCTTCCAAGAATTAGTTAATGTGTTGAATACCCAAATTAAGACTCAATGTTGTGGTCTTCTCATTGTCTGAAATATGCTTTAGATTGCAATCAATAACTGAGTAGGGGAAACATGTAAGTTAACAGAAATGCTAGACAGCTATCCGTGTGTGTAAATGCAAGATTTGAAACAACATGAATCAATAAAGAGTAAAAGGAAACAGTGCTCTGATAATTTAGTTTTTCAAATAAAATGTTCAGTATTAATGTAGTCACTGCTTGTGGGTTCTAATCCCACACCAGCCAACTGAGAAATTGTACAGTTTTCAACACTGTTTCAGCATTTCATCAATAAAACTTAACTATGCTTGCATGTGAAGTGCACATCCATAGTCCTGTGCCATGACTGTCCAACTGTCAAATGTACACAGACATAGCTTTTAACTGTCACAATTTTTGCATAATGCACTGAATATTGCCCCATATTTCTGGTCTGTTTGGTATATGATTTTGTTTTACTGGCCAGTCTCTGCCACACTGCTGAGGATCAATGTCAGAAAAAAAATGTCAGTCCTCTGAATTGCAGATATTAGACATTTCTTGAAATGCAATTTAATGGCAAATCTGTTATCAAAACACCTTGATACTATTATTATTTATTTATTTATTTATTTATTGCATTTGTTTACCGGGAAAGTACACTGGGCCTAAAAGAGCCCATTTTCAGTAGCGCTCCTGGGTGAAAAGCTCCATATTAATTACATACAATGACTTTTTAACACACAAAACAAAATATGTCAAGAGGTAGTAGTATTCTCAGTGGAATAATAGAATACTTCCAAATAACACCCAAATATAATACTTTCAAATAACACCTAAGTATCATTGTAAATACAGAATTTAATTTTTAAGTTAGCTTCAGGGTGAGAGTAGATGGAGATAGATAGGCTACAGGAGATAAAAAGTCAAGCCAGGGTAACAGTAGAAGGAGTAGGTATATTAGAGAAGAGGGGAGGAAAAAGCAGTAATTAAATGAAGTCAGATTCTGAGGTTTTTTTATTGGAGTGCAGTTGCATAGCCAGTGAGAGGAGAGATGTAGTCTGAGGGATGTTTTAGAGGAAGCAGGACTGCTGATACTCCTGAGTGAAGGAGGGAGATTATTCAGTCAGTAACGTTTTGTTTTCAGACCTGAAGTGTCGATTAGGATAATAGTCAGTATGGAAGAGAGGGAGGGGCAGGTTGCAGGGTGGTAGATAAGTTTATGGGCTGTAGTTAGTTGAAGATAAGATTGCGAGGGGATTTGAGCCAATTTAGTTGGTGCAGAGAGGAAAAGTGATGGGTGGAATATTTTGCATTAGTAACAAATTTTGCAACTTTATTGTAGCATGAGTCTAGTTTTGTTTTCAGGGAGGACTGTAGATTGATGAGGATAGGGGTGTCATATAACAGAGTTGGCAGCAGGAAAGATGAGGAAAGTGCCTTTTTAGCAGAGAGGCTAAGAAAATATCTGTGCCTATAATGGGATCCTAGCTTTAGATATGTTTTTTTGATGTTGTTGTAGATGTGAAGGTCAAAAGTTAGTTTATCATCAATGATGGCACCAAGTAATTTGGTACCTGGGATAACTTCAAGTGATAGTGTTGTTTTGTACTATTGCTATTATACAATTGTAAGAGCACAGTATGTAAGAATGTTCCCTGTTGTTTTGCCTTTATACCACTATTATGTATGGCTTGGCCCATAATGTCCTGTGCTAAGAGGTTGAGTGGTATGTATGTAGAACATCATATATACAGTATAAGCAACATTGAATGATTTCTGGATGCAATATGACCTGAACTATAGTGTGTGAGTAAGGAACAGGGTAGTATTTCAAATAATAATTGTCATAGCAGACAGTGGTCTCACACGTAAAATCTAACATATCTAAAAGTACATAGTTGTAGTATGTTTAGTTATATTATCTGTGAAGTTACTAATGTTCTCCTTGCTTTTCTCACCCCACCTCTTCTCTTCTTTTTTTATTTAATCAATTATACTTACTATTATTATTTGTTTTATCATATTTATTACCTCTTACATTGGCCTTATGTATAATTTAATATTGCTTTACCATTAAATAAACTTTCATTTACCTTATTTATTGTGTTCCTCGTTATATTATTTTCAGTCTGTTTCCATTGCTCATTATTGCTTTCTATTATCTTATTAATTACATTTGTTTGGGTTACATTTATTTTTCCTTTATGTTTCTATTTTATTTACCACAGCGTGACAAGGTAGGCTAGTTCCTGGTGATCCACCTACCTTGGCTCCCCTGGCCGAGGCACTGGAGCCCAGTATGTCTGGGCCATAGCCTGGTGGCAACCCCTCTGCTGCCCCTGTACTACTTGCTCCATCAAGTAGTTCTGCCCCACAGGATGGGAGTGTGCTCTCCTCTAGGAGTGGAGATGGAGGGGATGCTTTTGTTACCAGTGATCAAATGCTAGGTATGGTGCGTAGGCTTGTGCATCAAACTGTTGGTGCACGCCTATGCAGGATGGGGAACATGCTGCCCATCCTGGTGGGGCAGTCACTCCCCATGCACCTGTGTCAGCCACTGCCTCCACAGGAGCAGTGAAGGTGCAGTGGTGACAGTCCCATGGGTAAGGACTTGAGTCACACTGCTACCATTCTTGATGTCCATGGGACAAGAATACCCTAACCCCCTAGAACCCTCTCCCCAACCAAAGTTTTCACCCCCTCTTTTGTTCCTCACCAATCCTGTCTGCTGTCTTGCATGTATTGTCTGTCTGCCAATGCTTCCTTACTTTCCCCTCACATACCTATGTCCCTTCCCTGACATTCCACTCTCTCCTTAAAAAAAAAAAAAAAAAAAAAAAAAAGACGGGCACCTGTCTCCCCCAAAAAATGTCCCATATATAGCTCTCCATTTTGCACACGTGTCCACTAGATACACTTAAGTGGGCCCAATTGGCTTGACAATGCACTTATGTTATCTTCATCCCTCTCTCTGGGGGGGGGGGGGTGACAGTCTAAATTAAGTTAAAAATCTTTGCATGTGCATAGTTCTTGCTGTTGAACAAATGGATAGCTATGGTTCTTTCCTACACCATTCCTGCACACCCCTACCTGCCTTTCACTATGGTTTTCCCCCTGCTGGCACCTCATTTCACCAATCTCCTATCTCCCCGATTTTCTTTTCTTTAAAAAATCATTGCACAATGCACATGTTCAAAAAAGTACACCTACACTCTATTCCAAGCCCAGTACCATCTCACTTGAGCAACAGTGCATCAACCTGCCAAGTCACACAGCCAGTTAATTAGCCCAGGTGTTTTAAGCAAAACATAGTAATTGTCATTTTCTCATCATTAAGCATGTTTACATGATGCTGCATATTGCATCACATCGTGGCTCAAATCTGCTAAAAGATTAATGGAAAAATAGGAATTTAACTAGGAATCTGTTAGAGAAATAAATCACTATAAAGCCATATACATAGTAATAGGTGTAAGTAAGGTATGTAATAGCAGTTCAGTGTGCAATGATCTGTGCATCATATCAAACCACAGCTGCTCTATCACTGACTCTGTAGTTCAAACTGTTAAAAGCTTTGAAAACATGTATTTTTGGTTCATATGGCCCTGGGTTCAAATCCAGCTGCGTCTTGCATTTAAAATACATGATGTGTGCATCACCATTATAAATTGTGATATGCATGACTGTCTCATTACCTATTTATCCACCTAAAGCAGTACAGATGGAAGTCTGCTTCTAAATAATAGAAGTCAAAGGCCTACAGATAGGAGCTCATTTTAACTATTGCTATTACAACCCTATAAAGTGCATAGAATGTCATGTTATGCATTAGCATGAATTCCCATAGTAATTTGACTTATGTAATTCAGATGTGACCCAGTAATATCAGAATGCAGTCCACAATGATTTGCCAGTGATATTTACAGACAACCACAGCTGTACAAGTAACATACATATATGGAGGTCATGCTAGAAGCAAGGGTTGCCAGCACACACATTCCAGCTGACTACCATGACATAACACGACTTGGCAATTGTTTAAGTGATTGACATAATGGTTACTGTCCTCCACCTTGTTCTAGGACACACCAAGCATGTTACATTTTACTCTGTTAATCATACATTTGGCTAACATACTTACCTTAAACACATACCTTACTTCCAGTGGGATGAGTGTCCTCAATCTGGTACTGGCTGTTCATCAAGCCTGCCACAGGTCCCACAGTTAATCTTCTGTGTTGTTGTCCTGCAAGGCATTCTGACTCTCTGTCTATGCCTATTGCTAGCAGCAGAATCTTCAGCCTGTAGTACACACATCTGTAAATAACAAGTAGCTGCTGCAAACATTCTGTCTGTCCTGATGTTGTATTTTTACCCCACTAATTTTCACCTCAAATTTATGAGAAAGGAGATGGAATGTACATTGAGGCCTTATATCTTGTTGAGCAGTTGTATGGGATTGGCTAATTATACTGCAGTGTGTATGAGAGTTACTTCTTATGTCTAACTCACTGATACATTACTAGTATATCTGTATTTTTTAACAGAGGGGTATTTTACTCCATCAGGTATGTATCCATTTTTGTTTCCAACATGATGAATGTGTTTGAGTATACTTACGGAGAATGGGGATTACATCAGTAAGCCTTTCTTAGAACTGTACTGATGACATGGCTTGGATCTCCACCCCAGTTACATGTACAGAGGATGTAGAGTACACCAAGGTTATAATGCTGTGTGATAACTAGGTACACGGGTCTCCTGACTACTTCCTTTGATAGCACTTGTAATAATACATTGCTATTTTGTTGACACAATTGTTTCTACATATTTTTTTTTTTTGGGGGGGGGGTTCCTGCTATGGGGCAAACTACAATGAATGTCTCTGTTGGGTGTGTGAGCAAACTTGAGTATCTGTCATGGCATAAACAGGAATATGTCACTACTGCTATAATCCTAGCTGCATTCACACCCTTTGTATGTTTGCCACACTGTTGAATATGAGATGTGTAATCAAAATGGTGAATACTAATAGTTTTCTTTTTCTGCTGCATGTATACATAGTTTACTCATATGTATGTGATCCTTACATGTGTTCTCATGCCATTGGATTTCGGGAAACATCATGCATGCACGTTGCAGGCCACAATTTTCTGAGTTAGAAAATGACCTCATTATTGAGGCTTTGTGACAATATTACCAGGTCATGCTGTCCCAAGGGAGGGCAAATAGGACAGAATGTGCTGCCCTGTTGGATGAACTGGTGTATAACATCAGTGCAATGGGTCACCAAAATCATAGCTATGAGCAGGTGAGACACTATGTCATGGATAGGATAAATGCAGCAAGGAGATGTGCAGCTGATGTGGCCAGGGATCATCAGGTTACAAGTGGTGGCCATGCAGCAGAAGGCTCCTCTCGCAGCCACAGAAAAATTCCTAGCAAACCTTGCTACAAAGGACATCTCCCAGGCATCCATCTGCCAACATCTTGTGGAAGTGGGTGCCACCCATTCCTCTCAAGAGGAGCATACATGTATGCTTAATTAGATCAGCAGTAGACTGTTGCATTCATTCTGTCAAGGTGTATCTAGTTTTTACATGGGTGTCAGGTGTTTTTTTGTGGGGGTTAAGTGACATTGTCAACTACATAACTTTTAACATAGCAGTTACTGTAGATGTGGGATATTTGTACATATTACCCCTGTTATACTTAACATATGGTGCTGTTGCCATTACCTCTCCCCCAATTTTTTTCAGGACCATCAGAAATTGGAATAGGCCATGTTCCTGCTGCTGGTAAGCAGAAAACTGTTTTGTCAGTGGTGTAGATATATTTCAATGTATTAGCTAAAGTTTCATCTCAGGCCTGCTGGTTGGATAGATGCACTGTCTGCATGATTGTCAACTGTAGAGATATATTCAGAATGTCCACAGATTACACCCATACCTCTGCCTTGTAGGTATGACCATAGTGATTGACTTGAAAGTGTTGTAAGGACATTACTGATTGCCATAACTGTCAACTGTGCAGATTTTTGCAGAATGTCCACAGTGTACATAATGTATTTTTTGCTCAATAGTTTCTTCTTTACTGGATAATTATTTCCAAATAATTACAGATTGGGGTTAGAAAACGATGCCCACATGTCATGCTCTGTGAGGTTTGGAACTATACAAGTCTGTAATAGTGACATCAGTGTATTCAGCTTAACACATATTGTATCATAGTGCTGCAGAGCATAGTATTACAAGTATTAATGTATTGATTTTTTCCTTTTTTATCACAGGTGACCAGGGAGGTTGGTTAGATGATAATGGTGGCCAAATTGAGGCACAGCTGGGAGTTGCAGGGGATGAATCAGACATAGAGGCTGACATCTCTTGTTCACCATCATTATCACTGTACACAGCCAGTATGCCTATGCATACCTAGTCCCCTGAGGCCACAGATATTGGACAGCTTGAGGGTGGGGACATCGAACAGGGAAGTGTGGCTACTGTGGTTTCAGTGACTGTCAACACTGGCCATAGCCAAACTGTTCAAGACGTTCCACACAGGTGGATTGATAGGGGTGCATATAGGAGGGCTGCTGTCCCTCCACTGCCTATCGCAGATCTCTCATCACATGTCACTTGGCGTATGTTTAGGGCCATCATAGAGGAATAGGCATGCTCAGAAAGGAATGCCTGATGAATGCTTAGGGTTATGGATGCAGCACAGTCTGACATACGTGACTGCCTCCACAGTATTGTTGACACCCTTGATTGGTTGACTGACACAATGTAAAAAGATAAGTCTGAGACAGATCGTGCACTATCTGTTTTCGAACATACATTGTCTGTGATGGAACATCTGACTGGAGTTGAGAGTAAGCCTCGTAGGCGTAGGTCTGTAACTTCATCTGCTGAGAGTCAACGTAGTCAAACACAATCACACTCCCATAGTGACAGTACATCCAGATCTCCAAAGGGGAGTGTGCTGTCCACACCAAGATGTAGCAGGCCATTGGCTCATGGTCCTGGGTGTTCCCATGCAGGACACATGACCAGCAGACATCTGTCACCCTCAGGTAGTAGCACAGCATCTGACCCTAGGCATGGAGGTGCCAGTGCAATTCCTGGCAGAGCCAGTTATCATGTTCGGGGGCAGAGACAATAAACTGTCAGCTCTATCATGCATGGCTCACGGCTGTCCAACATACAGACATGTAGGGCTAACACTGAGCCTGGCTGTGTTCATGCAGACACTCACACATATTTGTCATATTGAGGGCACCTACAGACACATGTGCAATATTTCCATGGTCCATCTTACCTGCTTCCTTTCTTGACTCACACACATGCTTGCCAACCTATTGGGTCAACCTAGGCCTCCTGCACCCCACACAAAACCCTGTGCATGTGATGATAACTGTGCCACATCCCTATCATCTTTCTCATGGATGCAGGGACATAAAGGTATATGTCTGATGCACAGGGTGACTATATACATTACTATGAATTCCTTTCATCCATTGATGCTGTTGACATGCTACTTGTACTGATCATTTACCGATATTGTACTTTGCTGTTCATAATGTTGATAGCATAATAATTTGTGTATGTTATGACGGATGCTGTTGTATGGGCTGTGGAGTCATACAATAAAATGTGTCTCACAAAAATGTTTATGTTTCACTTTCAGGATTGTGTAGTACATACCTATGGGTACACATCTACAATTAACCCATCAACATCAGAGCACAAGATTGAATGTCAGCACAGAAGACAAATGTCATCAGACAGATAATACAGTACAGGTTCATGGGTTCATAGATTCATAGGTGTTTACTAGTCTAATGAACACAAGGGCTTCTTTAAGCCTAGCCATGCATCTCAAAATCTCTCACAAGGTCTGATACCCTTGATAAATATAACCAGGGTTTAGGGGGGGATGAAACTTTGATGCCCCTGCTCTGGCCCAGTAATCAAGGAGCCTCAATCTTCACCACTGGCAACAGTGGGGAACATGCACACTGGGAGGATGACAAGTACACATGTAATATACAGAGATCACAGTCAGTTTGGGGCTGGTTCCTCTCTCTTTCTCCAGATCCCCAATAAGACTACCCACTGGCATAGCTATAGGGTTGAGATCTCAGCTGAGTGGCCAAAACAAAACCTCTAGCACCCTCTCTATCCATCCAGTGCTTTGTGTCCCTATACAAGCAGCTGACACACACACACACACACACACACACACACACACACACACACACACACACACACACACACACACACACACACACACACTTTGAGATTTGATTAATGTAGAAACACTCACACACACCTGGGAAAGGCTGGCACAGGTTTATTAACTATGCCCCCTTCTGACCAGACTATAAGGTAGTTCTGACTGCCATTAGCCAACTCTTTATCAGCTACTTTAAGCCCTTAACAAAGGGTGTCCAATCCTACTGTGTAATGTTACTATTATCCAAAAGGTAGTCTGACGAGTGGCCTGTACAGTGTCACCATATAGATATGCAAGTACACTAAGAGCTTAAATATGTCTCACAAATAGCTACAAAGATAGGTTTAAATATATTTAATTATAAATAATAAAAGAACAAGACAATACTAAATATGAATTCACAGTGACTTCAGAGTTCAGAATCACAGGAATTGTTTAAAACAACATTGCAGGACAGTCCCAAATAAATACAGAAAACATCTAAACTAATCTTTACTATATTTTTAACTATATCTGAAAGAGGTACTAGGCCCTAAAGAACTTGCTTACAGCAAGGCAAGTGCAGAAGGTGGTGATGAGTGGATGCTCTTGTTAGGTCAAAGACAAAATACAAAATGCCCATTCTCTCTCTGAGAGCGTTCTTAAATTATTATCAAATATTACTGTTGGGTTAGCATGGAGGACATCACTTTTTGTCACCTGGCTTTAGTTTCCAAGCTGAACCCCCAGTGTAACATTTGAAATATCCTTGTGAAAAATACATATCTCTCAGATGTTTGCAGATCCTGAAAATCATAAAACAATAAAACACTTCTGCATCTCATATTTAGTAATTACTTCTCTTCCAAGACAATGCAAACAACTTCTAGATCTAGATATTGTGTCTGCTAGACCAAAACTGAAAGATAACATCTTTTGTTTATGGCCCAGCTATAAAGTAACTTAACCTCAACTATACTTAAGTTTTGCAAGTTAATCTTCTATGTTCCAGTAGGGTACACTGTTGATATATCTTTGAGGCTCAGTACTGTACAAACCCTGTTCAACACATACTTTTGTATCAGCAGTATAATATACACATAACATACAGTTCTAATACATATAATTATTTACAAAATTCCGGATAGCTGTGCTAGCAGTATTTCCTTCTGTCACATTTCTATAATAATCATATTAATATTCACAAATTACATGGGCTGGCAGTGTGACAGAAACATTTACATGTAGGGGCCTTGAAGATGAACCATTTACAGTTTCAATGTGTCCATTAGAGACATAGGTCCCAAACCAGGGATAATTGTCCTGTTCCCCATCCAATTGTGAAACTTGCACTTGATTTTTGTTAGGGCAGAACTCTGCTTCACATAGATGGGGAGCCTGTTCTATATAGGGTGCAGTCTCTGGGATACATACCTCTCTCTCTAGAATGTCCTATTGATATCACAGGCAATGTGAAGGCGTATAGAACAGGTAATAATGTTGCTAGCTGTTTCATGGATATGCAGGAGGTCAACAGTCAACAGCGGGGTCTGACAATGCCCTGTATGACAGGCATACATTTCCCCTCCAAAGCCTGTAGGATACAGAATACAGGGATAGGGCCTTTACATGGTCTGCACAGGATATTTTATGTGTGCCCTGTATTGGTTTAGTAAGGAACCTCTGTGGATGTTCCAGTTGTTGGATATGCCTGGTTAGGTACATACAAAAGGTGGCATTGCACTCAATGATAGGTCTGATGAATGCCAAATACAGTGGAACAATGACTTCCTTGGACTTACATGCCATACCTTTGTTAATAAGTTGTGCAACATATAATGATTTCCCCGATACTGTAGACATGTGACAGTCAAAGGCTAGATTACTATATATGTGTGTCTCTAAGTCTAGGACTACAGGATCATATGTTAGAGGTGTACTGCCAATATGATAATTACCAGGGGTGGATGACTTCCCAAAGGATAGTATTGTATGCATTTCTTGGCATTTAGTGTTAGTTCATGGCTGTGACACCAGTTGTATGTCTGTGTCAGCCCTTTCTGGAGAACATTTGTGTCAGTGTGGGATTCAATGACAGCTCCTAATTTGCAATCATCTGTAAATTTAGTCAGCCAGAGACCACTGACAGTGGCCTTGACTTTAGAGTAATAAATGCCTAAAATGATTGGTCCAAGGAATGGTTCATGAGGGAGTCCACTTGTGACTGGCCTCTTTGTAGAGGTGGACTCCCTAGTGCTAATTTCCTGGGTGCTGTCTGTGAGCCACTTAGCTATCTACTGGCTGCCATATTACTTTTTATCTAACCTCCTGAGTTTGTCAAAAATGCCTGATGGGGGTATATTGTCAAATCCCTTGTCAGGACAAAGGTGGCAGTGTGAACCATTTTCCCCCTGCCCATTCCTTTGGTTACCTTTTCAAATAGGTCCACCAGGATGGGTAGGCATGATCTCCCCTTCATGAAAGCAAACTGGGTTTGGTGTTTGGTTCAGTGTCTGGAGGTGTATTACACCTCTATCGATCATTTCCATGATAATTCTTTCCATGGCTTTACATAGCAGACTAGTGAGACTTCTGGGTCTGGAGTCTTCAGGGTCCAACCTTTGTGCAGAATGATGACTGTTCTTGTTCTCCATTCATGTGGCATGAAGCCTGGTTGGTGGCTACAGTGAAGTTGTAATTCCAGAGGCCCTGAAAGGGAATCTTTCATGCTATTTAGAAAGCATGGTGGGATATTATTTGGGCCCATTGATGTAGTGCGCTTAGTCTTAGAGAGAGAATTAAGGACCTGTTCCCTAGTGATAGTAGGGGTACTTATATAAGCAGTATAGTTGGGGCTGAATTTATCAACTAGGAGGTTTGCTGTATCTTCTGCCTCATTATAGATGGTTCCATTTACAATGAGATGTGCACACAATTGTGTATTGCCTTTGAGGTTGCGGACATAGCTAAAGTATGCTTTATGGTTGTCCTTGGCTTAGGAGCCCGAACTTACTTTAAATCTGGCTTTGGTAGACTTCATTTGTCCTCTGATTTTTTGTTTACTTTGATGAGAGTGCTTTTATCCTACTGTGTGCTGCACCTCCTAAGTTTTGCCATGAGTTTCTTTCTTCTGTTATGCAGCCTATTGATTCTGTGATTCCACGAGCATGGCTTGATTTTGAGTTAGTTCTGTACTTCACCCTGGTGGGTATGGCTGCCTCTTTGCAGCTATTAACATGCTTGTACAGGGTTTCTGTGAACACTTCTGCATAGACCCAAATGTTCTCAGTATTTATGGGGGCTTGAGATTTGGCCAGGTTATCACCTAACAGCTGGAGATTAGCCTTATAGTAGTTCCTGGATATTCCATGTTTAGCTGACTTTAACTGACTGACTCACAAAAAACAGAGCTGTGGTCTCTTTTCAAGTTTTAATATGCAATTACAAGCAGAATACAAGTAAAACATATTGTAAAGAAAACAAATCACAGTATACAAAATAGAAAAAGGCAATAAAGTAATACAAAATAGTAGAAAGCAAAAGCAAACTAGCCTTTACCTCACAGCAAGCTGTGGTAGTGTCTGGGTGATCTTTTTCAATAAATCAAAAGTTGGGGGTCCATGTTTTATTTTTACTTAAAAAGAGACAAATGTGTGCTTGGGCCTTACCAGGGAAGACATTACAGTAGGAGGTGTGCATGACTCTCCCATATTGGTAAGGACCAGATCCAGTATGGTTGGCTATCTGGTCCAGGGATTTTGTGATTACAAAACACAGGAATCTCTGTGCCTATATGTTTGGTGTCATATAGGATTCCCATTTAATAGTGGGACAATGAAAGTCACCCATGAAGTTGGGCCTATAGCTTGCATGGAAATAGTGTTGGATTTTGCCTATTGTGATTTGAACATGGAGCAGTTCAAGTACATTGCACTGTCTGGCCAGCCTAGAGGTATATTTAGTTTTGATGTACATAGAGGGGTCTACTTCACATAAATGAACACCCAAATGTTCGACTTTCATATGGCCAAGACCATATGATCAAACATTTGAATGTTCAAAAATGTGAAAAAAAATAACCAAACAAAAAAACCTAAACAGTGCTACCAGGAGGCAAGCCCCCCCCTGCACCCTCCATGTGAGGGGCTGTGTACCTTAAATATACCAACTCCAAGATTGCACTAAATTGCAGTAAAGGGAAATCTTCCAATTCCATGCTCTATGGAGATCCCCATTCAGACCGTTCAAACTTTTAAAAGTTCGATCATATGGTCTCGGCCATATGAAAGTCAAGCTTTTAAGAGTTCAACCTTCTGAAGGGGACTCATATATAGACATCTCTATCCTTAGTTCCTGCCTTAGAAGTAGCTGGTCTAAATGTGTAGAAGGCATTAAAACCTTGCACTGCTAGAGTGCTCTCTGTGGCTTTAAGTCATGTGTCAGTGACCACACAAACATTTTCCAAGAGCTCAAATATGTCCCTGTAAGTATAGTCTAGGGAGGAATGTTGCAGGTCATGTACTCCCACATGGAATATGACTGAGTCATATGATAGGAAATTACTAGGCTAATGGTCCTAGGGCCTTTACAAGCCTAGCCAAGTTCTACCCTTATTTCCATGATCAGCACCAATTGTCCCTGCCCAAGAAGGACACATGTAGTGGAAGTATTATGTTTAGCCTGCTTGTTTGTGTTTGGGAGGCCTCTGGTGTTTATGTATATTTCTGGTCAGGACCTCAGCATATGTAGGTATGTGTGATGTAGGTTTGAGTGAAGTGGAAAGTGAGATGTGCATGGTGACAACCTGCTCATTGTCATATGTACTGACTGGTGTGCCAGAGAGCATTTATTCCAGGCTGTTAATATAATTGCATCTCTGACATGTTAAGTTTATATTACTTGTGGTCCAATAACATGAGTGCATGCATAATGTGGCAGATCCTAGCCCTAATAAGCAAATGACTGTGCCTTTCTCCTTATTCAGCTTGGTGAGAGAGACATCAGTGTGTCTCACAATGGAGTCTGCAATGACTAGAATGTTGGGTTGTGTGTTGGCTTGTCTTATAGACTTATATGTTGAGCTTCCATCAGATATAGCTCTATGTGTTAATATGGGTGCTGTTTTTACAGACTGCATTTGGGGCTACTGAGGGTATTTGTTATCTGTTCTTTGTCTATGATGTCTTTGTGATTTATGAAGGTTACATTTCAGTGCCTCACAATATGTCTACTTTGAATTGTGTGTGATGGGTGTGTTGTGTGTACTACTGACTACCTTAATGACATTAGGAGTACTTTCATGTAAGAGATTTGCCTGTAGTGACATTGTGTAAATACATCTCTTTTATACCATATCAGTTTGTTTGAGAATGAAATGGTTGTCAGTAAACATCAGGCAATTTCTACATTGCCTCAGGATGCCCATATCTACCATGGTGGTAACATCAGAATGGGAAAGTTCATATCCATGGCAACAGACCCCTTTTATTGATTAAACAGTTGTATTGAAAATATCAAACAATGTCATGAGTATCTGTTTTGTAACTATGGGGACAGTGCTTACCATTGCAGGGTAGTTGTCCTGTGTGCAACTTGGTATTGGAGAAAATTCAATCATGCTTTCCCAAGAAAAATGTTACTCAAGGTTTCTGAATCTGCACAGAGCACCACCAAACACTGGAGGGAAAACTAATACATACACCCAGAAAAGTTAAGGACGAAGTATTTAGGCAGTTATTCTGAAGTTAGAAACAGATCAAGCAGTGTTTACTGAAAACAGAGAATTAATTTTTGAAGAATGCTGAAAATAGGGGAGTCACATGGATAACTACTGCCTGGCTACTACTACTGCTGGTCTCACCATGGATATACTCTGCTGGGATACAATGCTCTTTTCCTTTTCTCTAATCAGAAGCAAAACATTAGCACCAATCCCAAGATAAGAAGCAGGCCACATCCTGTTTGTTGAGCCACACACTTGTCCCAGATGATGCAAGGGTCTGTAGGCTTGTTGTTGCCTTTTCCAGGGATGCCGTGAATATCAACCAGATCAATCGGTTCAGTTTTGCATGCAATATGCCTTGAGTTTAGAGGTTCATAGGATTTGACTAGGGTACTGACCTGATAGTGATTAGGAGCACAGCTGCTTTATCACAATATAATATTCAATGTCAGGTGACATAGATGTTCAAAGTTGGTTTAGCAATGTCCACAGTGGCAGTGATCCATGTTAGGTAACAATTTCACAGCAATTCATGCAGCCTGCCCTTCAACAGGATAATGGAGGTGTTGTGCTTAACATGGATGTAAGGCCTACTGCAGAGGAGTAGCCACATTTGGAGATGTTCCTGTCCTTCCAGCATGTCCTGTGGTATGCCATACAGTATATTTAGATTCCTGGAACACAAAATTGTAACCTTACATTATTTCACACAACATCCATTTGCTGTTTGGCTGTTGGACATGCATTGTAGCCTTACAAGGCCAAAGTAACTACTGCAAAGTTGAAAAAGTTTTTTGTGCAAGCACAGACATCCACATCTTCACTGCAAAATGTTCTTACCAAGAATGTGTTTGAGGCTGTGAACCCCAACGATGTAGCAGCATGACCCTCACTTTGCTGGAGCTGTACATTGTCACATCTGTAACTGAATTATGGTTCAGGCAAGTGCCATATGCCTGGCAAAGCAGTGTACTCAATCCACCATGTTATCCCATACTGCCAGGTTCTGTGTTACCTTAGAATGACACCATAAAGTTAATAACATCTTATATTTAAGCATCTGTCAGGCCATTGCCTAACCATGGCCTGTTGTAACATATACACAAGCAATAATCTATTGCTAATGGCATTAGCAGTGTCTCTTGAAGAGATGTGGACACATCCCAGCATTTCCTAGGCTGATGTAAAATGCTCTGACTAACATCCACACACACCAAGTTGGCTGCAGTGAGAATAGTACCAATACTTATCTACATTTACATAACAATGCACAGCACACACACACACACACACACACACACACACACACACACACACACACACACACACACACACACACACACACACACACACACACCCACAGACACACACAAGTTGGCTGCAGTGAGAACAGTACCACTACCTATCTACATTTACAGAACACTGCATAGCACACACACTCACCAAGTTGGCTGCAGTGAGAATAAAACCCCTACCTATCTAAGTTTACAGACTACAGAACGCAGAACTTATTGTACGCACCACTGCTCAAGTCTGGCATTAACTTGGCTTTAGGTAATGCTTGTAGACCTGCATCACATGCAAGGCCCAAAACAGTGAAAAACCATGCCAACTTGGTAAGTCAGTGTAGGATTCACACTTGCTCTGTAGGGAGATGCACGTACACACACAAACGCGCGCACACACACACACACACACACACACACACACACACACACACACACACACACACACACACACACACACACACACACAACACGTACAAACCAAGTGGGCTAGAGTGAAATTTGAATCCCTACCTATCTAGTTTTACAGACTACATCAGACAGAAATTAACACATGCACCACAGCAAAAGTCTGACATTACCTTTGGCTTTAGGTAATCTTATAGTATGTGCCACTTACTAACACTGTCCTTACATATGCATACTCCTGTGTTTGAGTGCCCACACATACACACACACACACACACACACACACACACACACACACACACACACACACACACACACACACACACACACACACGTACAGACCAAGTGGGCTAGAGTGAAATTTGAATCCCTACCTATCTAGTTTTACAGACTACATAAGACAGAAATTAACAAATGCACCACAGCTAAAGTCTGACATTACCTTTGACTTTAGGTAATCTTATAGTAGTTGACATCATCAGGCCTTTTGGAGGACAAGAGTTTGTATGCCCGCATTACCTGCAAGGCTCAAAACAGTGCAAAGACATGCCAGCTCAGAGTTTACACTTGCTCTTTGGGGAGATATACACACATACAGATATACACACCAAGTGGGCTGGAGTAAGATTAGAATCCCTACCTACCTAGTCTTGCACACTACAGATTACAGCACTCAACACACTCTCCACAGTTCAAGTCTGCTTTATAAATGATTGCAGTGAACTAATTGTACAAGACATAAACAAACCCTGTGTTTTACAGGTGGGGAGGCCTGCAGAGTCACATTGCTTCTTACTGTCATCTACATCTAGTAGCCTAACAGTCAGATAACTATTTTGCAGCCTAGCTATCTGCCAACAGTACCCATTTTGGACATATGTGTCTGTTTGCATTTGGATAGGCAAGCCTGTGGCCAAAATCAGTTTGCCCTGTTGATGAGTGAACACACAACATTATACATTACACAACTTGTTCTGTTACTGATGTATGTGTGATAAAACCCAGCAGACACAGGGGCTGTAGTTAATGTTGTTGCTGACATAGATACAAACATATGGCTTCACAATATATGTGCATATTCATATACTGTGCCATACATTTTCAAGGTATCCACATGCTGTCTTAGGTAGACATGGCATGACTCTCTGCTGTCCAGATATTTGTAGCAAGTACACTGGTTTGACTCATATTTATGTGTGTTCCACAATAAATTGTAGTTTGGTGTAAAATGTGGAATCACTTACGCATGATGTGAGAGAAGACTGCCAGAAATCTGAATTTCAGATGTCCTCCAAATGCAACAGATGTTATTCAATGCACTTTCACATTTTATAAGTGCATTATCTAATGCTGAGCCCTTAGTTTTGGTCCTTTCTCCAACATTTTAAGTGTCATAGTGCAGCTTTAGTCTCCATGATCTGGGTATGTAGGGCAATACAGACACACACACACACACACACACACACACATATATATATATATGTGTGTGTGTGTATATATATATATATATATATATATATATATATATATATATATATATTTATATATATATGTATATATATATATATATATATATATATATATATATATATATATATATATATAGGTTCATAGGTTCATAGGTTCATACTAGGCTATCTGCCCGAGGGCATTTACAAGCCTAGCCCATAGTTTTGTGGCTTACGCCACCCCTTTAGTATGGGGAACTATACCCATTATTTTGCTGTGCCTCTGTCGAGCAGCGACACTGAGGTAATCCCTGGGGTATATCTGCGATCTCCCATCCATTGGTCAAGATTTCTCTTGAACAAGGCCAGCGAGGTGCTCTGCCTCACATATACCGGGATTTTGTTCCACAGCATAGGGAGTCTTTGGGTGATGAATCTATCCCTCCAGCACGTCCTATTAATAGCCGTGTCGAGGTTTAAGTCTCCCGCCCTTGTGGCTCTGATGGATCTAGATTTTTTGAGGTGAAGCATATTCATCAAATCTGGGTTTGACATGGCCTTGTATGTTAGGCAAAGGTCACCTCTGAGCAAGCGGTAGGCGACTGAGTAGAGCTGGAGTTCTTTCAGTCGGGCAGCATAGGACAGATGTTTGAGACCCTTTATCCTTTTGGTGAGGAACATTTGTGGCCTCTCCAGATGCTGCAAGTGTCGGGTCAGATACATTCCGAATGGGGCATTGTACTCAATCATTGGTCTGATGAGTGATGAGTATAGGGAGACTATGACCTCCCTTGATCTAGATGAGAATCCCTTCATGATAAGGTGGGCAATGTAGAAGGTCTTCCTAACTACTTTAGCTACATGGGTGTCGAATGACAGACTACTATCAACCTGGGTCCCCAGGTCCCTGATAACTTCTTCTGTGCTCAGTGGATTGCCACCTATTTGGTAGCTAGGGTAACCTTGTTTTTCCCGAAGGGTATGACTATGCATTTTTTGGCATTTAACTTTAGGCCATGGCTCTGGCACCAGTTATCCGTTTCTGTGAGACCCTTCTGAAGGATATCTGTGTCAGATGTGTTTTCTACTATGGCGCCCAGTTTGCAGTCATCTGCAAACTTTGTCAGCCATAACCCTCCTGTGTTTGCTTGTACTTCGGAAAAGTAGATGCCAAACAAGAGTGGGCCCAGGACTGAGCCCTGTGGTACACCACTTGTGACAGGCTTTGAGTCTGACATGGCGCCAGCAACTCTGACCCTGTGGGTTCTGTCACTTAGCCAGTTTGCGACCCATCTTGTGATGTATGAGTTAACATTTAAGCTGATGAGTTTTTCAATGATACCCGAGTGGGGTATTGTATCGAAGGCCTTTGCCAGATCGAGGTAGGCTGTATGGACTGCCTTTCCCTCATCAATGGCTTTGGTGACTGTTTCGAAAAAGTCAACCAAGTTTAGAAGGCATGATCTGCCTTTGACAAAGCCAAACTGGGATGGATCCAAAGTCTGCAAATTCCCTATGTCTTTATTTATGAGGTCCATTATGATCCTCTCCATGGCTTTGCAGATAAGGCTTGTCAAGCTAATGGGCCGGTAATTTCCAGGGTCGGTGGAGGCACCGCCTTTGTGAAGTGGGACCACAGTTGCAGTGCGCCACTCCTGGGTGCGTATCCAGAGGTAAGACTATGATTAAACAGCTGTCCTAGCTGTGGGTTTAATTCCTCATTGAGTTTGTGGAGCACACAGCCGGGGACACCATCAGGTCCCATGGATGCTGTGTTTTTTGCTTTGGAGAGAGCAGTTCTCACTTGGGCGTTGGAGATGTTTGGGGGGCTGCAATCACTTGGTATAGATATCTCTCCTTTTGGGGAGGGAGAAGTTTGCACTGAACCTGTCAGCCAGTATGTTGGCAATGTCTGTAGGATCAGTAATCTTCACATCATTTTGTACTAGTTCTGAGCATATCTGGGAGTTCCCTCCCAGGTTTCTAACATAGCTAAAGAAGGCCTTATGATTGTCTTTTGAGTCTTTAGCTATTTTTCTCTCAAAATTTGCTTTGGATGATTTTATGAGAGCTCTTAGTTTTTTACTTATAGTGATCAAGGGTGTCTTACCTTTTAAGGATTTTGCTCTATCTTGTAGTAGCTTCCTCCTTTTGTTGTAGAGTTTGTTTATGGCTGGGGTCCACCAGACTGGACGCTTGCCTTTGGTACAAAGAGTCTTTGTTTTGCTTGGGATTGCCTTATCCATGCAGTCCTGCAGGTGCTGGTAGAAGGCATTTGTAATTGATTCAGCGGCTTGAGTACTGTTTTCCGCCGGCTCGGGGCCTTAAAGGAGACCACACTAGTCTTTAGAAGTGTGAAGTCAGCTTTCGAGAAGTTCTTTACTGTGGTCTTTTTATTTCAGGTGGGGTGGGATGAGGACCTCCAGCGAGATTAGTTTGTGATCTGATCTCACCAGTGAGGGGTATACTTCGGGTGTTGAACATTGTGCTCCCATGTTCGTGATGATGAGATCAAGTATGTTTTCTCCTCTTGTGGGGATGGTGACTAGTTGTTCCATGGCATTTGAGTTTATGAATTCCAGGAACTTT